>NW_027506009.1:120000-137417 GCF_021521415.1 Bidens hawaiensis | reverse complement strand
TTGGGGAACCATGATCACTAACGAGGTGATCAAGTATAGCGGAGGAATTTCTGAATTGCTCCAGTTTCCTGTTAAGTTCCACCACTTTTACCTGGTTATCAGCTATCTGTTTTCCCCTTTCAGCTATTAGTTTGGTTTTCTCTTCTAGAACTTCATAGCTAAGATCAATCACTTTAATTTTTTCAGCAAGCTTTGCTTTAAGACTTTTAATATCTGTTTCACTAGCTTTAATTTTTACTTTGTAACTATTTTCTCTAGCTTTAGTGAAATGATGATCTTCTTTTAAAGTTTTATATTGTGCATCCAAACTAACAAACTGATCAGTTAGAGTTGTCAGTTGTTCAGACAGCTGTTCACACTTAGTACAAGGGAGTTCGGTACTTACCTCGGAGAGCTGGTCTGCTACATCTGCCATGTACGCTTCATTTTCGCCAGTTCCCTTCTCACTATCTGCATTTTCGATGTTTGCCAAGTTGGCCTGTTCAAATACTTCTTCAACATGCAGATTCCAGTTATACTCCTCGTTCTGTCTGGAAATCATGGCTCTATAGTCATTACCACTACCACTCTGCTGTGTAGATCTGTTTTGACTGTGTTCTACACGTTCATTTTTGCATTCTTTTGCAAAGTGGCCATTCTGCTGACAGTTGTAACAGCGTACCTTCGACTTATCAAACCCTGGCCTCTCTCCGACAAACTTCCTGCCAGTCTTCTTCATGAACCTCTTTACCCTTCTCACTATCATAGCCATCTACCACTGCAGATCCATCTCCTCCAGATCATCAGCATCGATCTGGTCATAGTCTTCATCCAAAACCGCAGGATCAACGATCTTACCCTGAATATAGTTCTCATACGAAGCAATAAAAGATGCATAGAGAGCAAACTGCTGTTCAGCAGATTTGACACTCATGGGCATCTTCGAGTAGTTGTTGTTTGAAACACTTGGGGAATAACTACTCTTGGTCGCTTGAGGTTGAGAAGCATTTGACCCTCCAGCTACATAGCACACATCACCATTCATGTTGAGAGATACATGTCCCTCATGTGTTGAGCTCGCGCCTGACTCTCCCTTAGAGTAATAAGCAGATGATTCAGTTTCGAACTTGATCCAGAGTTAACCTTTGCACCATACATACCCGGATCTTGAACCTGATCGGTAGGTGTCTCCTTTCGTACCATATTCAGTTCAAACGTTCTTAGCTTGTTAACTGCTGTCTCCAGGTCATAGTCAGCAAAGTCTTTATCTTCTCTCATCAACACAGTATACATCTCCCATTTCGGTGGGAGAGCATCAAGAAGCTTTTCAACTATCTCATCTTCTTTGTAAGCAATTGAATAGTTGCTGAGTTCAGTCATCAGATGATAATATCTAGTGATGATATCATCAAGTGATTCATTTTTCAGATACTTGAAGACCGAGAATTGGGTTTTTAGAAGTTTAATTTTCGAGGCACGAATTCCCACATTGCCCTCAAACCGGTTCTCAAGTGCTTCCCAAAGCTCTCTAGCAGTTTTATACTTTCGGAAGGTGTGAAGTATCTCTTGTGGAAGAGCCATTGTAATTGCTGCATGAGCTTTGCTTTCTGCCTCATACATTTTCTTCTCCTCTTCTTCCATCTCTTTGTATTTCTTGATCTGATCACGACCTTCATACTCAGCAGTAGGTGGAATGTAACCATCTTGAATACATACCCACATCTTGGCATCTTGATACTTGAAATATTGTTCAAAACGATCTTTCCACGCTAAATAATCAGTTTTCTTAAGCATCTTAGGTGCCTTTGTAGCCGAACCTGCTTCTACTTCCATCTTTACCAGTTCAGTAATGTTTATCGAAGACATCTTTCTCAAAACTCAAAGAAATCCGAAAATCAAAAATTTATTTTCAAACAGCTCTGTAGGCGAAGTTGTGGATAACTTCGCTTATAGATTAACTTCGCGTGAATTTGTAACTTCTCTCACTTTCTTAAATTCGCTGGACAGGCGAACTTGAGAATAACTTCGCTTAAGCTGAGCGAACTTGGGAGGTAGGCGAAGTTGTGGGTAACTTCGCTTGAGGTAAGCGAACTTGAAGAGGTGGGCGAAGTTGTGGATAACTTCGCTTAACCTTATATCTTCGCCGAAACCCTACTAACAGTGACGGCAACTTCGCCTGATGAACACGAAGTTTATGCAGATTAGATTTCTGGGTTTTTCGAGGTTTGTGAAGGTGTTATGGGTTGTTTAAGATTGTAGGAGGAGAGTATAGCACAAAAGCTCAGAAAACTCGTCCCACGAATAGTCGAACGGAACGATTTCTATACCCGCGTGATAATCCCGAACCACACAATCGAGCAAATGCTCTGATACCAATTGTAGGTTCCCAGCCGGATCTACACGAGATATCGCGTTCTACGTAGGTGCGGAATCCCTACGTAAGACGTTACGAGTATAGAAAACAATACGAGCTAACACACGATACAATAACCAAACACACGTTGTATTTCAACCTTAAACACGTGATACAAAGACCACCAGATACAAAACTCTCTAACTCGAATACACAAACTGTAAAACTATTTACTTAGCCGTAACCTAGTTTATATAATCACGACAACTTCGCCTGGCATGTTCAGGCGAAGTTGTCCCTAACTTCGCTTGACTAACAAGTTCGCCCATATAAGCGAACTTGTTAGTAACTTCGCTTACATACAAAACTCAAATCTAACTAACACGATTACAGACACTCGACACTGAACTACTGACATCATGCACCAACAGGTCTCTTTGTCCTTGCGGTTCATAATTTCCACCGGCTTCTCAACAAAGTGCATAGATTCTTCGATACGCACTTCGTCAAGTGGTATGTGGAGATTTCCATCAGCTAAGCATTTCTTAAGATTCGACACATGAAACATCGGATGAACATTCGAGAGTTCTTCCGGAAGTTCAATGGTATAGGCCACGCTACCAACACGATCAAGAATTTTGAAAGGTCCAACATACCGAGGAGATAGTTTACCCTTCTTACCAAAAAGAACAACGCCTTTCCAAGGGGATACCTTGAAAAGGACACGATCACCAACGTTGAACTAGAGAGGTCGTCGACGGTAATCAACATAACTTTTTTGTCCACTACGAGCATCTAAGAGATTTGTCGAATTTGCGCGATTCGATCAGTGGTCTCCTGAAAAGTTCAGCACCGGTGATTTGGGTTTCACCAATTACATTCCAACAAATAGGAGATGACAATTACGACAGTAGAGTTGTTCGAATGGAGACATACCGATGCTCGTATGAAAACTGTTATTGTAGGAAAACTCAATCAAATTAAGATGAGAATCCCAGTTTCCACCAAAATCCAAAACACAAGACCTAAGCATATCCTCAAGTGTTAGAATTGTTTGCTCGGATTGCCCATCGGTTTGAGGGTGATAGGCGGTGCTAAGGTACAGTCAAGTTCCTAAAGCAGTATGAAGGGATGACCAGCAACGTGAAGTGAAATGGCTATCTCGATCGGAAATAATGCGGAAAGGTACACCATGACGACACACGATACACTGAACATATATCTGGGCGAGCTGATCAATCGAGAACTTTTCATTGATCAGGATCAAGTTAGCGGACTTAGTCAAACAGTCGACAATAACCCAAATACTGTCGTGGCGGCTTTGAGTGGTTGGGAGTTTAAACACGAAATCCATGGTCACATCTTCCCATTTCCAAATCAGGATGTGCGGTTGTACGAGTAAACCGGATGGTCGCTGATGCTCGGCCTTAACTTTAGCACAAGTAAGGAACTTTGCAACGTACAATGCAATGTATTTCTTCATATCGGGCAACCAGAATGTGAACCGTAAGTCGAAATACATTTTAGCCGCACCGGGATGAACGAAGTATCGGGACTTATGGGCTTTGTCCATGATGAACGTACGAAGATTGTCATGATTGGGGACCCATAAATGATTAAGGTAATACAACAAACCATCACGCTTAATTTCGAGTTTAAGCTCAGGGCCACAGGACGTTTCTTCGTACATAATTCCTTGGTGATGTTGGGCTTCAAGGATACGAAGTTGGAGATCAGTTTGAACGATCACGCTATGAAGCAAGATAGATTTCACATGGGTCTTTAGACTAAGGGCATCGGCTACAACATTTGCTTTACCAGGGTGGTAGCGAATTTCCCAGTCGTAATCGGTAAGTAATTTGGCCCATCGTCGTTGCCGCATGTTCACATCCTTTTGGTCAAAAATGTGTTGAAGACTCTTGTGGTCGGTGAATACCACACATTTTGTGCCATAAAGGTAATTGTTGGGACCAGGATCTTTGATCCTCAAAGATCAACCATCTCTGGCGGCTGTTTCTGGGACTAAGGATCCTCAGTGGTTCGAGGATCCTCGACAGTCAACTTCAGCTATATTCTAATCTATATTTTTGCAGGTATAACACGTGCTTACCAGAATTCCTATTATTAAGGACGAAGTATTTTACCTAGTCTTTCCTTCTCGTCCCCGCTCCTAAAAGATCTAGTTGAAAGAGTAAAGTGAACGTGGCCGAATTAATAGGAGTTTAGTTAGTAGCCGTTAGAATTTTGTGTATTTAATCTAAGAATTATAGTTGATACACACATAACACTTTAGCACTGAGAGTTCATAATAAACACTTGTATTCACGATCAGCTATTATTCCACCATTTGTAATCCTTTCAAGTTAAATATAATTGGTAGTGATAGTTTTCACTACCCGAGGTTTTTGTGCCGGCGGGATACTAGTTACCAAGGGCTTTTCCTCGTATAAATCTCTGTGTTCATTGTTTATAACTGTTACTTTGATCACATTAATTCATACTAGCACCAATCCTCAAATACGAATTTGGTTCATTGATCCTTAGCCCGATTTTTAACCAAAACAATTTGGCGCCCACCGTGGGGCCTTTGGTGCTTTAATCACAAAAAATCCTTACCTTTATTCAAACCCAATTACCACACACCAAATGGCGTCTCAAGGAAAAGCTGTTCCAAAACCGCTGCTTTGAGTGTCCCGGCTCAAATGACTTTGCCACCACTACCTAGCTTTACAAAGCCTCAAAAGCCTGTAACTGTTTCTCTAAAGAAGGAGACTGCTGTTTTCTCCGGACCAAAATCCACTACTGTCTCCCAAACGGTAATGCTAACAATGATGTTTCTGTTTTGTGTTCACAGATGAAGAACTATATGGAGCAGCAGATCAAGACCAACCAGAGGATCTTCCACGAGATTGAGGAAATCAGGAGGACCAAAAAGGCCGCTGAAAACACAAGCCCATTATGCCGAGGATGCTTGATTTCGGCACTCCGGATTTCCCGGATCAAAGGTGCCCAGCATCCACTTATCCTCAGCAAGGATCTTCGGACCTCTCCCAGAAGAGATTCTCTGACCAGTATTCACAAGGATCCTCTATCCATCAACAAGGATCATTAGGTCAACCATTAAGATCCTTCAATCACCATTTGCAAGGATCCTCAGTATTTTAATCTGGACCCTTAGAATTCCATCAAGGATCCTCCACCCAACAACTTCAAGGATCCTCAGTCTTTCAACCAGGATCCTTGGGTTTCCAAACAGAATCCATCATCCATCAACATCCAGAATCCTACTATCCTTATGGAAAAGAACCTCTGAAGGAACCCCGATCTAGGCCATTGGAGGTCCATGAAGGCAACTTCATACCCATGCAAACCGCTGCTCTTGCTGGACCAACTGTTGATGCTGAAGCAATATATCCTGGACGCAGCTTTGGAGCTAGATCTTTTGATCACATAAAAGGTAACATTTACGATAATCTATCTTTTGGCACTAACCATGCTAGTATGCAGGATACTGGGATCAACCAAACCGTAGCCCGTGAGCTACAAAAGCTGAAGAATGTGATATCAAGTGTGCCAGGAGTCATCTAACCTATTCCTGAATTACCAGCAGGAAGCCATAACATATCCAGGTTCGCTCCACCGATTTGTGATGCTGAGATAACAAAGCGCTTCACTGCCCCTAGTATGAAACTATATGATGGATCCACAGATCCTGAGGAACATGTGGCCTTATACCGTGAGAGGATGGAAATTAATCCAATCCCAGAAAGATTGAAGGAAGCTTGCTTGTGTAAAGGATTTGGCTCAACCCTCACTAGATCCGCCCTTAAATGGCTGCTAAGTCTTCCTCCTTACTCTATTACTTCCTTTTCCCATTTGATCAATTTGTTTAATTGTCAATTTTCATGCAGTACATCCTTTGAAAAATTAACTAGTGATTTAAAGAGTTGTCCAACCTAGTGGGGAACCTCTTAGGCAGTTCCTTACAAGGTTTGGAAGAGAGGCCTTGGAAATTCCAAATTTGGATGTCTCGACAGCTGTTGAGGCATTCAAAATGGGGTTACAAAAGGACTCTCCATTTTATCAAGATCTTGTAATGACCCCTTCTAGGAATTTTGATGAAGTCCGAAACAAAGCTTTAAGATTCATCAGATTGGAGGAGGATCAAAGAATTCAAGATCAACTGAGTACTCCGATGAAAAATGATTCTCAAGACAAGAAGCAAGGATCATACTTCAGAAAAAACAACTCCAAACCATACAACAAACCAAATGGCCAAAAGAACAGTGCTGTAGAAGAGGACGAGGACGATGAAGATTGTCCAAGAATATCTGATTATTGCTTCTCCGTGGATATGGGAGGAGTAATTTTCACACCCCGACTAGGACAATGCGGAAGCGTAAAACGGGAATGTAACAGACAACTCTGGTATCAACAACATTGTTTATAAAGAAACATTAAAACTAATTTACATTATATTACATTACATTACATTATTCTATCATTGTTTTACAGTCTGGGTGATACAAACAAAACTAGTTCGTTAAATTATACGATCTTAATACTAACACCCTTGCTTCTATTCACACAGCATCAACTACACCTTGGGCAAGTAACAGATCACCAAATCATTCCGATTTGCGTACACCTGAAAAGCAGTTTAAAACAGGTCAACTACTAGAGTTGGTGAGTTTCACGAGTTTCCAGAAAATAGTTAGGAATATTCACAAGTTAACACTTCTAGTTATGGTATAAATATGTATGTATGTAAATGATGTAGTTATGCTAAGCTACAGTGAAGCCTTGACTATTTGTGCTGCGTGCATCCATTTTCCACGCCCAATCAACCAATGTGGCCCTCTTTCCGCCCACAATATGCCCCAAGTAGCTATGTCTAACACTACATAGCGTGTTTGTGTAATTATGGTCATGTGCAAACGGGCTAAAGTCTCAGCAACATATGTCGGATCCGTTTGGGTTTGTCAAACCGATAGTATTATTCACAAGCCACCGGCTCGAAGTTAATCACTGTGTTAGTGGGGACTTTCGTGTGTTAGCACTTAGATAATTCACATCAATACATGTTTTAGGTATGTATACGTAATCAAACATGCTTTTCACCCCAAAAGTTCGTAAAACAGTTCAGAAGTGGGGTCATGAAACTCACTGTTTAGTAGATACTCAGCACTGTGTCAGCTCGCGCTTTGTTCGGTTTACTATCACTAGTTCCTATATTCAATATTATAATAATATTAATATTTTAATATTATTATAATGTCAATACTAACTGGGCTGTATAACTAATCTGGGTATAGCTGGAACGCCCAGAAAGTGGCAATAGGCTTAGGTTGTGATGCTGATCAATGTCTAATACTTAAAACCGAACTTGGCTCAGTTTCCCGTTTTCCCAGCTAGGCCAAGTTGTTCTTTTACGCGTTCAGAAAATAGTTATGGGGAAATAATTTTGGGTAAATGCGTTGGTTAATAAAATGATTAAGTTATAAAGAAGGATCACATATTGGGGTCTCGGATTAGCTACGGGGCCCGTTTTCCGTTTATTCAGTTTAATTTGAGAAGAAACGTGCACAATCTATCTAGATTGTCCAGGTTTATCATAAAAAGGTTCGTTTTTACTTAATTAATTCAAAAATATGATTTTTGATCACTCTTGGTGTTTTGATATTCCCGTAGGTTCGTTAATCGCGAACTTGCCGGTTTTTATTAAAATTGAATTTGTTTAAATCTTCAAATTAGCATAATAAGTTAACCGTTAATCATTAAATTATGAAAATTTAGTCACTTATCAAATAAAATATGTAGATTTTTATTTAAATATTTCTGGAATTATTTACTGGTTTATTAATCTTTAAAAATTCATTTTTACTACTATATTTAGCCTGAAAATCGTTCGTTTATCCCAAACGATTTCCAAAAGTTCCCAAAAAATTCCCGAATACTCAAATTATGTCCCAAAACAACCTGTATCAATTCCAAAATGCAATAAGCTTGTTCAATATTCTTTTCGGCTCAAATTCGTCTATAAAAATTCATACGAACGCATATGCACAAAACATCCTTAGACTTCTCCAAATGATCCCAAAGTTCATATGTGATCAAATACATCAAATTTAAGTTCCCTGAAAAATTTCATATTTTTTGAAGTATTTTAACTATTTTTCCCAATTAAACGTCCCGATTTGGTAATAAATTCGCCAAATATTCTCGAATGGTCGAAAAATTACCAAATTTGAACAGGGACTCAATGACATGCTCCCTAATGTCCTTGAAAAAATTTCAAGGCCTAATAATATGCACATCACAACCTTAACCTAAACAGCCCGTAAACAAGTGTTTCGGCATTACCTTAGCGGTTTTGGTTCGTTTCCGCCTTTCTAATCAACTTTTCAAGCTCTTGTGCTACTATGTAAGCTAGATGCAAGTCCTATATCACAAACCAGGCAATTTTTCATCAACATAACAGCCCTTGAATTAGGGTTTCGGCTAGTGCACAGAAACGAACTTTTGAACCGTAAAAATGCCGTTTCAACCCTCTAATCCGTGTTTATGGCCAAAAAAACTATAAAACCAGGTTCCTTACCATGTGTATGATCAAAACATGTTTATGGACCATTTTTAGGATTTTTACATGGTTAGGAATGATTTAGGCAATTAAATCATGTTTATATGGTATAAAACTTAGTTAAAATGGATTAAAAATAGTAAAACAAATCAAAATACCTAATTTACTTCTTGAGGTTTCTGGAGAAGAAGAAGTCCAGAAGTTTGTTTCACCAATTTTGATGTAAAAATATCTCAAGTTTGCTAAAATATAAAAAAAAATCAAGAAAAGGGGGCGGGAGGTTCTAAAATTGCGGCCGGAAGAAAGTTTGGGCCCCCGTGGGCCCATTTTGGCCCAAGAATATATTTTTACAAGCCCAAATACGAAAGCCCAGGTCCAAATTTACATCGTGTTTGGTTTTTGGCGTGAAAAATATATCGGGTGCGTTAAACAGTGCCAAACGATCGTTTTTCGGCTAGTTTTGTGTAAATTCATAAAAACATAGTATACGTTTGTAAAAATCGAAAATATTTCAACGGATAGCTTAAAACATTTCAAATAAGAGTTTGGTAAGTCTTTTTCCGCTTAATGGATGATACAATGCTTGGTTTGTAACTATCTTTCGCGCTTAAATCTATAACGGGTAGTTAAACGAGCATGTTTTCGTTTAACTTGTTTGCTATCGAAGTAAGGCCATATTGCTAATATATTAACTTATATTAAACGTATATCACTTATAGATGGTCCACCTGGGATATCTGGGTCATAACCTGTCCCGTTCGGTTAATTGTGCGTTTGTTACGTAAAAAGCGTTTATTTGCTTAATCGATAAATACGTACTTAGGTGTACCTTGTTTTGGCTCAAATGTCACAGTAATGCTTGCTAGTAGAAACTTGGGTGACAAAGCAAGATGGCCAAGGAAAAATGAGAAGGCACCACCCCCACAAAGACAAATCGAAATGGTGCGCCTTTCATGAAGACTTCGGTCATATGACAGAGGATTGCATAGCCTTGAGAAAGGAGATAAGCTACCTCCTCTGCAAGGGTTATCTTAAGAAGCTGTTCGGAAGAAAAAAGCCCAGGAACCAAGATCCTGAACCAGTTCCGAAAAAGGGTACTCTACCTTCCCCTTGACGCTCAAGTTATCAATAGGATCTTTGGAGGATCCGATATATGCGGAACTTCTTATTTGGCTGCAAAGAAGTACACCAAATAGTGCAAACTGGAGAATGGTGAAAGTCCGATCAAGACTTCTACAATGGATGAGCAAAGAATTATATCCTTCGATGAGGATGATCGAGTCAATGTCCAGGATCCTCAGTTATTGTAGTATTCAGTAGGGGAAACAAAGAATACATCGGGGAACATCAAGCTAGCCATATATATAGAGGGACTAAA
Organism: Bidens hawaiensis; assembly: GCF_021521415.1. Lineage (NCBI taxonomy): Eukaryota > Viridiplantae > Streptophyta > Magnoliopsida > Asterales > Asteraceae > Bidens > Bidens hawaiensis. The sequence continues at coordinate 127,127 of NW_027506009.1, read as the reverse complement.
TTCTATTCAAAAATTTTGTGTTATCGATTCCTTGTCTTGTTGCAATGTTATACTTGGCAGGCCATGGATACACGAAATGAAGGTAGTCCCCTCTACTTACCATCAATGCGTAAAGCTACCTACCCCGTGGGGGATAGCAAAAATCGAAAGTGATCAGCAAGACGCTAAGGATTGCTACACTTCCTTAATGAAGTCTACAAAAAGGTTTAGGGAAGCATAGCAATTACAGAAAACGAGAAGAAATGTCATGGAGACTAGGGAACAAGACTCTAAGGAAGTAGTCTTACACCTAGAGGATCCTTACTACAAAGTCCTAATAGGTGTTGAAATACAAGACTCCATTGAAAAGGATCTAGTATCCTTCTTACAATAAAGAAAGTCAACCTTTGCGTGGAAGCATGAAGATATGACAAGTATTTCTAAAGATGTTACAACCCATAAACATGGAATTGATCCCTCTTTCAGGCCTATTCATCAAAAAAGAAGGAAATTCGCTCTGGAAAAAACACGCGATCATCCAAGAGGAGGTATAGAAACTACTGAAGGTAGGTGCTACATAAGAAAGACTAGTCAACATGATGTTCAAGGAACAATTGGGAGACACCATGGAAGTGTACATCAAAGACATGGTGGTAAAGTCAAAGAAGGATGAGAACTACCTTAAGGATTTGGAAGTACCTTTTGACATCCTTGACAAATACAACATGAAGCTAAATCCTTCTAAATGTGTATTTGGTGTAAAAGCCGGAAAATTCCTAGGGTATTTGGTAACCAAAAGATAGAGGCAAGTCCAGAGCAAATCCAAGCCATCTTAAACCTCAAATCTCCAACAAACGTCAAAGAGGTACAAAGATTAACAGGAAGGGTGGCAGCACTTAACAGGTTCATATTGAAATCCTCACAAAGATGTAAAAATTTTTATGGCATCCTAAGGAAAAACAAGAAATTCGAGTGGACGAAGAAACATGAAGCTGCTCTCACCGCTTTAATGGACTACTTATCCTCAGCCCCCGCTTTGATGAAGCCTATGAATGGAGAACCATTGATCCTTTATCTAGCCGTTTCCCTAACCGCCTTAACTATAGTCTTGGTAAAGGATCACGAAGGTAACCAACATCCTGTTTACTATGAAAGTAAAAGTCCCCTCGATGCCAAGTCCAGGTACTCTCATTTGGAAAAAAATATTCTTGCTCTAATCATGGCTTCAACTAAGTTAAGACAATATTTGGAAACTCATACTATTGTTGTAAAAACTAATTATCCCATAAAAAATGTCCTTAGAAAACCAGAAATGTCGGGTAGAATGGCCAAATGGGCTATAAAACTAAGTGCATATGATATTCAATATGAGCCTAGAAATGCAATTAAGTCACAGGCACTAGCGGACTTTGTGGCTGATTTCAGTAGCGATTTAGAAGAACAAGCCAATCTTGAAGTTCAACAGCATGAAGAGACCAAGGATCCTTGGACACTCTTCACTGATGGAGACTCAAATGTCAAAGGAACCGGATTGGGAAACCTACTGAAATCGCCACAGGGGGACATACTACCCCATTCGATAGCTTGTGAATTCCAAGCCACTAACAACAAGGTAGAATATGAAGCACTCATTGCAGGTATACAACTAGCCAAAGGTATGAGAATCAAATATCTTCAAATTTTTGTAGACTCATTATTAATTGCTAATCACTTTAATGGCTCATATGCAATCAAAGGTGAGAAATTAGTTAAATATTTAGATATAGTAAAGTATCTTGCAGGATCTTTCGATTATTTTACAATTACGCATGTACCATGAGAAGAAAATGTTGAGGCCGATGCCTTATCAAACCTAGCTTCAGCCTTAAAGCTTCCAGAGAACATAAAAATTCCTATCATCCATGTTCTATCCTCTGCAATGAGGAACGCCAAAGAATGGAGGTAGATGGGAATCTACACATGGATGCTAATGATCATTCATCTTGGACCATCCCGATAATGAAATATATTCAAGATGGAGAAATCCCAAAACAAGAGAACCCCAAAGCTTTTAAAGGCAAGGTATCCCAATATACTATTATATATAATATGCAATATAAGAAATCCTTTGCAGGTCCATATTTAAGATACATCGAAGGATCCGAGATCCAAGAATTGCTGAAGGATTTCCATGAAATATATTGTGGCAACCATACAGGGGGCAGAGCATTATTCTCCAGGATTCTAAGAACCAGTCTGGCCTAATATAAAAAAGGATGCTACGGAAACCTCCAGGAAGTGTGATGCTTGTCAGAGGCACGACAACATTCTACATCAACCGATAGAACCTTTATATCCTATCGTCTATTCGTGGCCATTCATGAAATGGGGAATGGATATAGTGGGTAAGCTCCCTATAGCTCAAGGGGGAAAAGTCTTCATGTTAGCAATGACAGACTACTTCTCTAAATGGATCGAAGCTGAGGCTTTCCTTCAAGTTAGGGAAAAGGAAGTTATATCCTTTATTAAGCGTAACATTATTACTAGATTCGGAATTCCCTCTGAAATTATTTGTGATAATGGTTCCCAATTTATAGGGAAAAGAACTACTAACTTTTGTGACAGTTGGGGAATCAAGATGATCACTTCGACACAAGTCCATCCACAAGCAAATGGCCAAGCAGAATCAAGTAACAAAATCATCATCAACAATCTGAAGAAAAAGCATGGAGTGAAGAAAGGCAAATGGGCTGAAGAACTACCCTATGTGCTTTGGGCAGATAGGACAACTCCAAAGAATACCACAGGACATACGCTATTCTCATTAGTCTTTGGAGCTGAAGCGGTGATCCCCACTAAAATGGTGTATCTAATAGCCAGAACAAGCATTCGTGATCCTCAGACAAACAACGAGAATCTTATTCAAGATCTAGATATTGTGGAAGAGCTTAGAGATCAAGCGAGATTCAGGATGGCAGCCTACCAACAAAAGATGGCTGGTGCATACAACAAAAATATAAGAATCAGAAGATTTCAAGTCGGGGATTTAGTTCTCCGAAAGGCGTTCCAAAATACAACTAATCCTGCTGACGGGAAGTTAGCACCCAAATGGGAAGGTCCTTATTTAATTGAAGCTGAAGCAGGAAAGGGGGCATATTGTTTGATTAATATGGAAGGTGACATGCTTCCCCGGGCTTAGAATGCGATTCATCTAAAAAAGTATTTTTGTTGATTAGGATCCTGGATCCTAAACGATTACTTCAGTCCATTTCTTGGTAAAATTTTACTTTATGTTTATATATATTATGTTAGGTTCTTGTTTTGTCAAATACGTCAAGTTGCAGAAATGCCGAGCAACAGGGCCCTCAAGTAGAAAAAACGGGTTGGCCAACTATCTCCTAAGTTTAATCGGCCTTGTCGCCAGGTTTATAAGGTTTTCACCTTATATCCCGAATTAGGGTTTCCACACCCTCACCTGGAGCGCACGATTATCCAGGTATGATTGGAGGCTGTGGGACCAGTACACTATACGTGACTGACAATTTCATGGCTAAAAATCATATCTTGGATCCCACAAATTAAATAGTAGACGTACCATATACACAAGTTAAGGTCAACGCCGGGGTAGGCTCGTCACCACGTACAATTGGGCCAACGCCAAGGATCGGCTCGTCACTCGTATTTATTGGGCTTGTCCCCACGTTTTATTGGGCTGGTCCCCACGTTTTATTGGGCTTGTCTTCACGTTTTATTGGGCTTTTCCCCAAGAAAGTTGGGTTGAAATCCAGCTTTGCTATCTATTACGTTCTCTTTTGATGATTTATTTTAACAGGTAAATATCATGAAGAGAAAAGTTCTAAGGATTGAGAATGCTTTATCCTAGTGACACAAATTATAAAGCTAAAGCCAAAAGAAGTTATATTATTATAAGCAAGATAAAAAGGCGATCCGGGCTTCACCAGCAAAACATGGACCATCCACCCGAATCAAGCTACGTCAAAAGTCATCATATGTCCATGCAAAAAGAAAAGAAAAGAAAGGCGATTAAGGTGTCAACCCCAAAACAGAGGATCCCTCCACCCTAACCACCTTACATAATTGTCATAAGGATCATCGATCCTGAGGATTACAACTACCATTGTCCACATGAATTACAACTAAAAACCATTAAAACCATATAAAAAATGGGCTCCGGTTTTGTCTATATTATCCTTCATCGCCCATTAAACCTCTTACTCCTTCATCATACCACCTTCACCCTCACCAGCATCCTTGATCCCCACCTCGATGTCCTTGGCACCGCTAGTTCCAGCACCGTCGTTCTTCTTTTCAACTCCCACATCCTCACCTTCATCACCAAACCCGGCTAGTGTCTTCTTCCACAAAGCTACATCCCAATTGGACCTGTCCAAGCTGGTATCTTTGACTTCTTTTACAATCTTGATCCTGGTCATCAACACTGCCTTTCTAGCCCAAACCATAGCCTGTTCGGTGACCTCCATTACCTGTTCTTAAGCGCGGATGTCTGCAAGGGCAAGCTTGTCTTCTAGGATGTCTTTCTACTCTTGAAGATCTGCGTTAAGGGTATCCTTCAGAACGATGACGCTGCGATGGTTGGCCAGTTCTTTCTCCATAACAGTGATACTCTCCTCATAAAACGCCTTGACACCGGCCACACCCTATGGAAATGTGAAAACTTCAAGATATGATTAAAACTCTACAACATTGGATCGAGGATCCTTACCTCGGAGATCAAATCGAATGACTGTTGGGTACCATGAGCTTCAGCTTCAGATTCCCTCTTTCTCTTTCCTCCTGCTTTGGAACGGGTCATTACAGTCTTTGAAGGAATGAGGCTGGAACTCTTAACAGGTTTCTTCTCAACAGACGGGAGGAGATCAGGCTGTCCATATCCTCCAGCTGAAGTTGAGCCCTGAGATTCTTTGAAGATTTGCTTACTGACTTTTGAACACCTACATCAACAGAAAAGAAAAAGACAAGTTTTTCTAACTCTAACCTTTTTCTAATTACTTTATTCTTCTCATTATATTTTCAGGGTTAACTTACTTGAAATTGTTTTCGAAGATATTGCAGTTTCGTCACTCGAGTCAGCTGATGATCCTTCGCTTAACATCTTGAAAGTTCTCTCAAATGGATCCAAGGCAAGAAATCTTTTTGCCCTCTTAATTCTCCCATGGTCTGCAGCAAGGCCTGAAAAATTGGAAACTACATAAATAAGAATAAATTTCAAGTCAATAAACCAATAAGCAAGTGATCATTAATCCTCTGGATCCACTATCCTACCCTTAAGGATCCAGCGGGTGGGTAAAGTGTTCCCAGTCGGAATGGAATCTCTCCTGACGAAGAAGAACTGATTTTTCCAGCTCTGATCATTGTGGGTGGTCTTGTTCACTGGAAGGGGCTGAAATAGTTTACTCTTGAATACAAATTGGCTAGAACCATGGGTGACCAAAGTGTACAAGCAAGAAAAGTCTAAGATAGTGAAATCAAGATTCTTTTCTTCGATCAGTCTTTCGATGGTATGCAGGGTTCTACATATCATCGGCATGGCCTGAATGTAGCTCATGCCGGTGAATGAAAATAGGGTTTCTGTCAGGTCAGGGAAAGGATAAGACAAGTCAACTAAGAACGGCAGTGCTGGAAAACAGACCCAGACACTAGAGATATAATCACTTTTAACCTGAGGGTCATAGGGTCTGAGCACGGTTCCGTCGGGGAAGCAATTGGAAATACTCTCGATCTCCTCGTTGGTGAATTTATAGATTTTAGATGCTGGTTCCTTAAGAAGATTTTGTGTCCGAAGTTCCGAAACAACCTCCCTAGGGCTAGAACAATAGGTGGCTTTCGAATTTTTCTTCAGCATGATCAAAGATTATGAGAAAAGAAGTAAGATAATGAAGGAAAAATTTGAGAGAGAAAAAGAGAATACCTGAGGATTATCGCTGGAATATGATATTGGGTATGATAAAGGAGATGTCATAAGTATTGAAGCCTTATTTATTAGGGATAATGATATCATGGCAGGCGACCGTCCCATCACATTTTTAGGAACGGTTCGTTTCAAAAAACGCCTCGGGATAAACATGACAGCTGTTCCCCATTCACACCTACCATGTTTGGGGGAAATTGTTGGGACCAGAATATTTGATCCTCAAAGATCAACCATCTCTGGCGGCTGTTTCTGGGACTAAGGATCCTCAGTGGTTCAAGGATCCTTGATAGTCAACTTCAGCTATATTCTAATCTATTTTTTGTAGGTATAACACGTGCATACCAGAATTCCTATTATTACGGACGAAGTATTTTACCTAGTCTTCCCTTCTTGTCCAAGCTCCTAAACGGTCGACTTGAAAGAGTAAAGCGAATGTGGCCGGATTAATAGGAGTTTAGTTAGTAGCCGTTAGAATTTTGTGTATTTAATCTAAGAATTATAGCTGATACACACACAACACTTTAGCACTGAGAGTTCATAGTAAACACTTGTATTCAAGATCAACTATTATTCCACCATTTGTAATCCTTTCAAGTTCAATATAATTGGTAGTGATAGTTTTCACTACCCGAGGTTTTTGTGCAGGTGGGATACTAGTTACCAAGGGCTTTTCCTCGTATAAATCTCTGTGTTCATCGTTTATAACTGTTATTTTGATTGCATTAATTCATATTAGCACCAATACTCACATATGAATTTGGTTCATTGATCCTTAGCCCGTTTTTTAACCAAAACAGTAATGTCTCCAAATTTTCAACGCAAAAACAACAGCACTGAGCTTGAGATCATGCGTCGTGTAGTTCTTTTCACGAACTTTAAGTTTTCGTGAAGCGTAAGCGATGACTTTACCTTATTGCATAAGAACACAACCGAGGCCATGATTGGAAGCATCGTGATAGACAACAAAGTCCTCATTGCCCTCGGGGAGAGCAAGTACTGGTGCATTGCAAAGCATACGTTTAAGAGTTTGGATTGTTTCATCTTGCTTTGGTCCCCACACGTAAGGTTTATCCTTGTGAGTCAAGGAGATTAGGGGCAAAGCGATCTTGTAAAAATTGAAGATAAAGCAACGATAATAACCCGCATGACCAAGAAACAAACGAACTTCGGTGGGAGAGGTTGGATTTTTCCAATTCTTAATGGCTTCGACATTTAA
>NW_027506009.1:80000-100000 GCF_021521415.1 Bidens hawaiensis | reverse complement strand
ATCAAATGTTATCATTTTTCTCGAATAAATCATGAATTCTATAAGATACTATTAAAGATCTTATCGAATACTTATAGCAGCTTGCCAAACAAAGGCTAAAAGAAAAAAGAACTGGGGTATTACTGGCATAACATCTACGATTGGATTCAAAAAAGCATAGGCTTCGGGCAATTTGGCGAAGAAAAGACTACTCAGATAAAGGGCAAAATTAAGACAGATCAAACTAAAAATATTAAGCATAACAGACATTTTTTTCGTCGAGATAATTGCATTTTGATTGAGTTATTGATATAAGGAAAAATGAAGAAAGTAAGGTAGACAAAAAAATCCTTCTTTTTCCACTCAATCAAAAATCCTCCAATTCTCAAAGGAGACTAGAAGAAATCATACTTTCATACAATATCTTAATTGAATTATATGTAATGATGTAACGCTCGTAAATTTCTGTTAAAATCCTTAAACCTTGTAAAGTTTGTATTTTAATCGAGACCCGTTCTGACGTCTTTAGGGGCCTCCTGGTCGTTCTCGAAAATTAAATTTTCTAACTTTTCATCCAAGTATTACATTCCATCAAGCTGGCGGGCCTAGATGTAACATTTGTATTAACAAAATAAGTTAACCCTAACCCCCACCCTAAGTTGCGATCGGCAGCAGCTATACAGGGGTCCTTCTCTATTTTCATGCAAGTTCTGGCCATTCTCCAGCCTCCCGAGACTAATTCCAGGTCGGTTCCAGCCAAATACAACTCCTTTTCACCCTTAAACCCTTTGTTGAACCCGTTAGGGTTGAGTTTTGATTGTAACAGTTTCTGACAGATTCGTATATGTTTATTGTAGGGTCTGTAACGCAATGATAATCCATTGTTTTTGATCGATTCTTGTTTCCATGATGTTCTACATTGAGTCTAATTTCCAGAAAGATATAATATGTAATTTTTGGACGAGATTTGAATGGTTTTTATGAATTTATAAGATCGAGTGTCAAAGCTGATGCGGGATGACGGATTCTGGTCTGTCTTCCCAACATCATAACTCTTTTTCAACAACTCCAAATAAGTTGGTTACACTTCTGGAACTTAATATTTTAAGTTAAGAATCAAACCCAATTGGAATCGTTTAATTTGGTTTGGTAATGAATTTTATAAAAATAAAACAATTTTGTTGCGCACTAAAATAGCTGCACGTACCTTTCTGTGTTGGAGAAATTTTTATAATATTTTTGTCCACTAGAAAAATATAATAAAAATATTTTTATAAACCTAAGACATTTTTGAAAGTCTGGTAAAAATTTAATAATTTATTTCAAAGGTTATACTATGTAATTAAATGCATCTTCGCATGCTAAAATCTGCCCGTTTTACTTGTTATTGATCGATAAGTTCGTTTTAGGCTTAACCGGTGGATGTTCTATTGTGTTCTTGTCGGGGCTGTTTGAAGTGAGTTATTTTGCACCATAATCTACCTAGGTATGTCCCATATAACATACTTTAAAATCACGTCTTTTGGTATTCGTTTGATTAGTCAACTAGTTGTTGTTCGAAAGATAGTTTTCGGTTAGCTAGAATGGTAGATTGGTGCGTTTAACGCGAGGGATGAAGTAAGTGATGACCAATTCAGTTCGGATAGCTTCGGTTTATTATACGGGCTGTTGGAAAGTGATTTTTATAAGTATTGGGGCTGAATTGGTTGTCGGTTACTCAAATGGGTAGGTACAACGCGCATTTGCGTTTATTGAATAATTAGTGCGTTGTACTTGCGGATTACCGACCCATTCAACTCGTGTAGCGTCGTGTGGACTTGTTGGCTGTGATTTTATTAAATTTGGTCCACAGGGGCTGAGTCGGTATCTAAGTGCATAAACAACCCGTTAACGCGCGTATTCGATAAAGTCAACAACTTTCGGGGGAAAATTGGGAACCATTTGTCCCCGGGATTAACTAAGGGTGGTTTTGGTAAATACATGGCCTCGGGGGCTGATGTAATTGAATTTGGTAATGTCAAGGCTTTAGGTCAATCAAATCAAGTCGGAACGTCTCGTTGGATAAACGAGTCGATACGTTTAGTTAGTAATCTTTGTGTGCAATCCGACAGCCTTGTAAACTGTGGATTGGCTTTGAAGTTCTCAAACTCTTTGGGGTTTGTGTGGCTCGTTTCAAGTGAGTTCATGATGCCCTTTTTACTCTTTTTAAGTTTTGGGCTAGCATGCACACCGTAATACAATTTTACACGATTTTACTCGTTACAACGATTTGAATGGTCTTGCTCGTGATTGTGCATTTTGAAAGCTATATTGGAATTATTTGCTACGCTTTAGGATATTTTAGACTCGTTTATGATCTTATATCCTTTAAGGTTACATACGTCGTTAATGGTCTAGACTCGAGGAAGTTAACAGGCTTGGTAGAAATTGAATACGAGTAAACCTATTTACTTGATATATATATATAGGTATATATATATATTTGTGTGTGTGTGTGTGTGTTTATGGAGGTATGTATGTATGAGTATGTGTTACCTTATAGCCTACAGTTGTGTGATGATATTTAGTTCCTCGTGACTAAGAATGATATGAGTAGGCTTATTGATGTGTGTGTGTATGGTGCTCACGGCCGGGTCAAATATATTACTCGGGTTTTCAAATCCCGTGGTGGAGAGGCCCGTGTGGCGTATCATTTTGGCGGGTCAAATATAATACTCGGGTTTTAAAATCCCGTGGTGGAGAGTCCCGTTGTATTTTGAGCCGTGATCGGTCAAATATATTACTCGGGTTGTACCTGCGGTGGAGAGGCCCGTATCACGTGCTTGGATGTGTAAGCTGTGATCGAGTCAAATATATTACTCGGGTTTGACCCGTGGTGGAGAGGCTCGTGTCACATGCTTAGGTCTTACCGCGTCCGAGTCAAATATATTATTCGAGTCTTGACTCGTGGTGGAGAGGCCCGTGTACGTGTGTTCGACGATGAATGTATTATTTGGTGAATTATATTAATTATTTTATTATTATCCTCTCTATTGTTTAGAATTATAAGTTTTGAAATAAAGTATGAAATATTGTTTATGAAAACCTGAACTCACTCAGCTCTAGCTGACTTTGTGTGTATATTAGTTTGACTTTCAGGTTAAGAAGTGGATGCTATCGCTTGGACGTGCTGGATGCTACTCGGAAGGTTGAAGGCATTTCTGGTCGAGGATTTCAAATAAAACGGATATTTTATTTATATTTGATTTTTGGACACTTGTACCCGTATTTGGGATTTTTAAATACTTATTCCGCTGTTATTTACGCTGAACTTGTTTTAAATAAAACGAATCGATTGGTTTTAAATTTTTGTGAAATTGTGGATGTGATTACCAACTGTAGGATTCCCGGGATTCGGGGTCTTACAAATGATCAATAAATTAAGTTGAATTCTAGATATACACATGTCAAAATCCTAGCAACGAATCTATAATATCTATTGTTGGTTCGGTCGGGACCGAGACGATCCGAGCCGGTTCGAGACGGAAGGTTTGATAACCAAAGACGGATAGAAACAAACACGAAACAAACGATTTCATTGATAAAAACGAAAGATTACATGCTTGTTAAACACTGAAATCACGATCTATGGCAGGGGGAGGTCGAGCATGGCCTCCCCCCTCATCCGGACAGCACCTGGGCTCCGGGCACGCAAATCCTTAACAAACCACGCCTGAAAGCTGGGTATTTATACCCACTGCTATTCGATCAGGACTCATTCGATCGAATGATTCCTATTCGATCGAATAGAAGACTCATTCGATCGAATCAGAGACTGGTTCGATCGAATGAGTATCCATTTGAAAAAGCTCTTTCGAATGGATGACTTTCGGTGTGGACCACTATCTAGGTGTACAGCATACAACATAAACAATCTAAACTATTCGCCAAGCGACGGCCACAAAACATGCACCAACATATTCCCCCTTGGACGTTGCTTGCGAATTGCTGTAAACACCTCTTGCAATCTTCAGTCAATCTCTGCTCTGGCTTGATAATCACGTGGTAGAATACCATCATTGCAGCAGATTCCCCCTTAGACTGAACTCTCAGTTAATGATGCAAAGTGTTCTCCATTGCTGACATCTTCAGACAAAACAATCTGTTTAAAAACAACCAACTATAGAAATTCCCCCTCAGACGTTGGCGTGTATCCCAATATATAGACGTGTAAGCTCATATCGTCTTCCGCTGACTTAATAATGTATTGGGCAATCTTCGATGAGGCTTTCGATCCACAGCTACTCCCCCTAAACAGATTAGTTTGTATGCAGATTCATCATCGGAGACAAAGACACATCATTAACTTCGTGATTGCGAATCACCATTCTTCAACAGAATTCCCTCCACAAAGCGGAATTCTCACATGCGGAAAATAAATATTTGACGCTGATTGGCCCATATATAGTCAGATGCTCCTGACTACCCCACAATAACTCAAACTCAGATTCTCTCCACAAAGCAGAATCTTCAGAATGCGGAAAATAAATTAAACTTGGTTGGCCCATAAATAGTCAGATGCTCCTGACTACCCCACAATAACTCATCAGTAATCACTTTTCTCTGTTCTTCTGTGTTCTTATAACAATCACCACTGTAGAAGCTCAATGAACAAGGGGTTATTCATTAAACTTGTAAACGATAATTCCTTCAGGTGATTGTGCTTTGTTCATTGCCCCAATTTGCCGCTTTAACCATTAAACATTTAAACGCTCTGACTTTGCCGGCAAATATCAGTGAAAATTTCACTGTCACCAAACTTTTTCTGGATTGTAATCAACTTGTATAGGATGTCCAGAAAAATCTTATCACTGACCCGAAAATTAACCGAAAATTTCCCGGAAATTTTGTCGGAAAAAATTTTATTTTTGCCAAACTTTTTCAGAAGACTTCCCGACTAAAAAAAATGGCTTGGGCAAATTTTCGTGTAAGCGGGCGTTCCAGTTCGATCGGATGAAGAACTGGTTCGATCAGCTATTTGAATTTGACACTTTAAGCGGGAAAACCAGTTCGATCGAATACAATCTGATTCGATCGAATGAAGTCAATCGAATGGGCGGGAAAACTGGCGTTTGAATTTGACACTTTTGAGCGGGAAGACCTACTCGATCGAATCAGCCAATCGAATAGGCCTATTCGATCGAATGGCAGATTCGACTCCTTCATCGCCAGCCCAGAAAACGCGAAGAACACGAAGAACACACCAACAGTTTAACGTCCATAACGCATAAAATCAAGAGCTCGGCTTGCTAGATCGGTTGTTAGACCCTTCGAGCGGTAACCGTGGCTCTGATACCAATTGTTGGTTCGGTCGGGACCGAGACGATCCGAGCCGGTTCGAGACGGAAGGTTTGATAACCAAAGACGGATAGAAACAAACACGAAACAAACGATTTCTGTAACATCCTAAAATTTATAATGTTAAATAAAAGAAAGTTATGTTTAGTGATTTCACGTTTTAGTTATTTAATGTCGAGTAAGGAACGGGTCATGGGCTTAGATTACGTAAGATGGGTTAAATGAGAATGGGCCTTGGGTCCGTGGGCTTATAAATACCCATCCCAAGCCCAAGATATCATTTTATTTCCATCTTTCTCTTTTACACACTCAAAAACACACACATAACCGACCGAGATCCGAAGTCGAGACCCGAGATTTTGCTGGTAGATCTGAGTTGGAAAGGTAAGAACTAATCCCGCAAAGCTAATATTACTGAAAATGGTTAGGATTTGACGGGTTAATCGGACCCGAAACACAACTGCCCAAATCGGACCCCTAAAACGTCGATTTTAGGCCGATTTGATGGTTGGGATTTGTAGGCGCCGATCATACGATTCCGTGGGTACCAAAATCGAGTTATTTGGCTAAGAAACGAAGGAGTTATGGGCAAACAGATCTGCAGCGCGACAACTTCGCCTTCATCTGGGCAACTTCGCCTTCAAGCGATGAACTTCGCCTGCAAGCTAAGTTCGCCTGATGAACTTCGCCTGCAAGCCAAGTTCGCCTGATGATAAGTTCGCCTGAAGCCAAGTTCGCCTGATGGCAACTTCGCTGAAATGGTAACTTCGCCTAAGGTTTAACTTCGCCTAAAAGCCAAGTTCGCCTGAGGTTTAACTTCGCCTAAAAGCCAAGTTCGCCTGAGGTTTAACTTCGCCTAAAAGCCAAGTTCGCCTGAGGTTTAATTTCGCCTAAAAGCCAAGTTCGCCTGAGGTTTAACTTCGCCTGAAGCCAAGTTCGCCTAAGGTTTAACTTCGCCTGAAGCCAAGTTCGCCTACGGTTTAACTTCGCCTAAAGTGAAGTTCGCTTAGAAAATAAATTAAAAACCTAATGGAAAATGTGTTAAGGCAGTTATCGAAAATAAAATTTTTCCAAGCTGACCTGGCAGCTTAACCCCAGCCAGGGGCTCTTCCCCTTGGACCCCGCTAGGGGCTGCCGCCCCTAGAACCCCGCTGCCAGGGGCGCTGCCCCCGGACCCCCGTTCGTTGTGGGTCATATATAGATAGAAATACAAAACGAGTAGTAGTAGTTAATTGATATGTGTAAATATTATACAGTTAGCCGGGCCCAGTTAAAGAAAGGAATTACGATCAACGGCGAGCGTAACAGGATCCAGGTGAGTTTCTAGCCCCATTCCTTGTTATGTTTTCGGGGCTGTGTGCATACTTGATGTGTTGTTAATACATTTATCCTAAGTGATAAGTGTATGCCATATGTGATATATGTGATATGTATGAATGATTGCTTGATGGTACGTGAACGATCTTCGGATATTGCACGTACTGTCAGGTTGTAACGTTATAAATATGGTAAGTATGATATGTATGAACGATTGCTTGATGGTACGTGAACGATCTTCGGATATTGCACGTACTGTCAGGTTGTAACGTTATAAATATGGCAAGTATGATATGTATGTTTATGTGTATGAACGTAATAAAGTTAATAAAAGAAGGAAATGACGGTTGTATGGTTGTATGGTTACGAAAAGGGTACCGAGCCCAAATAATACTCGAGGTATGATGTATGGTTGTATGGTAACGAAGAGGGAATCGAACCCTACTAATATTCGAAAACAAGGGACCAGACCCTAATAATATCTGGGATGTTAGGGACCAGACCCTAATAATATCTGTGATGTTAGGGACCAGACCCTAATAATATCTGTGATGTTAGGGACCAGACCCTAATAATATCTGTGATGTTAGGGACCAGACCCTAATAATATCTGTGATGTTAGGGACCAGACCCTCATAATATCTGTGATGTTAGGGACCAGACCCTTATAATATCTGTGATGTTAGGGACCAGACCCTTATAATATCTGTGAGGTTATAGGGCGAAAGGCTCTTTAAAACATATGATTATGAATGTAAAGAAAGTATGTAAGTAAGAATGAAGGTATGAGTACTTATGTGTGTATGAAAGAAAGTTATGAGGTTAAGTACGTATGTATGTAATAAGGTATTGTATGGTATTGTATGATTAACTAGAACTCACTCAGCGTAGCTGACTTTTAGTATGCACGCAGGTGAGTAGGTTGAGACAGCTGGCTTGAGTGGAGGACACATGGCAGAAGACTAAAGCCTGGCATCTGAAGATCTGATATGTTTTATAAGTTATGTTTTGATTTTGAAAGACAAGTGGAACGTTTTAAGACATGATTATGAATTGATATGTAATGTTTTATGAAAGTTTTATATTCCGCGTAAAGTTTTTTATTAACTCTGATATTTAGAACTGTGTTTATGAGTAAATCCAACACGAAAGTAGGGTTACCTGTGACGGGGCCTTACAAGTTGGTATCAGAGCAAAGTTCGAGAGATTTAAGCATCCTACATGCTTAGACTCGAACAGAGAATGGGATTTAAGTAAGAAAAGAAAGAAGATGCCAGTTCAAGAATGCCATGTGTCGCTCAAGCAAGATCAGTAAAGGTGAAAGGTATGATTAAATGATATATGTTAATGAGAAAGAAAAGATATGAGAATGGTACGGATAGGAATAATTGATTGTTTTGAATTGACTAACTACTTAAGTAGAACCAGCACAAATAGACTCATAAAAGGAAGTGTATAGGACGCGGAAAGTAACGTGATCAGCTAATCACAACTGGCCACTGTTATTACCTGTTAGCCTTACTATCCTTGTACTAGATAGTTCCTTGAGTGATGATGTTTGTGTTTTCCCCTTTAGAATACTAATGGCTGGAGCTGGAGAATTTGTTGAAACTGGGGGTCGCACTGGGCGTCGTGGCAGGCCTCGTCTTGTCCGGCAACCCTCGGTGGAAGAAGCTTCCCACACCGAAGATGAAGGAAGCGCGGCTGGAGGAGACCAGAACAACAACGAAGAAGTTCAACTTAGCCCCGCAGTTCAAGCAGCCATCGTTCAGGCTGTAGTTGCTGCTGTGAAGAACCTGAATCCCGAAGGATCTGCTGGAAGCCGTGAGCGAACTGCTGAAGGGGCGGGTGGTGATGGTAGAAAGGATGGGGAAGGTGAAAGAGGGGCCTCGAGTGGGGATAAGTCAGTGAAAGTCGATGATAGGAGAGGAGGACAAGGTGGGTGCAGCTATAAGTCCTTCAAAGGTTGTGACCCGCCTAAGCTGACTGGTTTAGGAGACGCAATCGCTACTCTCCAGTGGATAACCGCTATGGACAAGGTTATCCGCATTAGCGAATGCCGTCCCGACCAAGCTGTGGGTTATGCTACTCAGTCATTCGTAGATGAGGCTATGTATTGGTGGGAGAGTGTGGAGCAGAGGAAGACCCGTGAAGAGATCAAAGAGATGAGGTGGGAAGATTTGAAAGAGTTGGTAATGAAGAAGTTCTGTGCAGATGCCGAGGTTGAAAGAACGGAGATGAAGTTCCAGAATTTAAAAGCCGGTATGATGACGCATCGTGAGTATACCACGGAGTTCAACCGACTATCTAGGTTGGTGCCTGACATGGTTGACACTGAGGTCAAGAGAATCAAATGTTATGTGAGGGGGTTGCCACAAAAGGTCCGCATGTTAGTCAGGGCGATTCAACCTGCTACTTTTGATTCGGCTGTTGGACTCGCGGAAATGGTCTATGCTGACGTGGCCGCGGATGATAGGGTGGAAAGGGACGAAGAGAAAGAGAAGAAAGGGGTCACTCCTGCTAAACGACCCGGTACTCAGTTATGGAACTCCAAGGATAAGAAACAGAAAGTGTGGGAGAAGAGATCGTGTAAGACCTGCGGAAAGAGGCATGGTGGTGAATGCAAGTGGGGTAAAAGTTCTAATGTTTGTCTCAAATGTGGAAAGGCTCATGGTGGAGAATGCAGAATGGGGTCGAATGCCTGTTATAAGTGCGGGAAGGTAGGGCATTATGCCAATGAGTGCAGTGCGAAGCCAGCATGTTACAAATGTGGCAAGACAGGCCATATGTCAAGGGAGTGCACTGAAGGTGTAGCTGGAGGTAGTGGAAAGAAGGATGCCGATCAAGCTAGGCCCAGAACTAGAGCCTACATGCTGACCCAGGAACAAGCCAGGCAGATTCCGGATGTCGTCACAGGTACGTTTCTAGTGAACGATGTTTCCGCTTCTGTATTATTTGATTCTGGTGCGAATAGAAGTTTTGTAGCTACGACGTTTAGTAAACTAGCTAAAATGAAAGGCTGCCGAGTGTCTGAAACTTTTGTAGTAGAAACCGCAAGTGACACTTCGGTGAAAATAACAAAAATGGTTAAGAATTGTAAGATAGAGTTAGAGGGACATGAGTTCCCTGTTACTTTGTATGTTATGGCCTTAGGAGGGTTCGATGTAGTCTTGGGTATGGATTGGTTGTCTGAGTTTGAGGCTCAGATAGTATGTAAAAGTAAGATGATAAGGTTAAAGTCATTGGATGGTAGTGCGGTGACGGTTTATGGTGATAAGGAGAGTTATGGACTTAATGTCATTTCGATGATAAAAGCCGAGGGTTTGTTAAGGCGAGGGTGCGGTGCCTACCTGGCGTATGTTGTCAACGCTACGGCCGAGACGAAAGAAATGAAAGATGTTCCTATTGTGCGCGACTACCCAGAAGTATTCCCTGAGGATCTTCCGGGGTTGCCACCGGAGCGAGAAATAGAATTTCAGATAGATTTAATACCAGGAGCCCAGCCCGTCGCGAAAGCGACTTACCGTCTAGCACCGTCCGAGATGAAGGAATTAATGTCCCAACTGCAAGAACTCCTCGACAAGGGTTTTATCAGACCGAGTGTTTCTCCGTGGGGCGCACCGGTTTTGTTTGTGAAGAAAAAGGATGGAAGTATGAGAATGTGCATAGACTATCGTGAGTTGAATAAGCTTACGGTAAAGAATAGATACCCCTTGCCTAGGATTGACGATCTGTTTGACCAACTGCAAGGTTCGAGTTGGTTCTCACGAATAGATCTCAGATCAGGCTACCATCAGCTGAAGGTGAAAGAGGTAGACATCCCTAAAACAGCGTTCCGAACGCGGTATGGACACTACGAGTTCCTTGTAATGTCATTCGGTCTAACAAATGCTCCTGCAGCATTTATGGACATGATGAATAGGGTGTGTCGACCGATGTTGGATAAGTCGGTTATCGTCTTCATCGATGATATATTGATTTATTCAAAGAGTGAGTCTGACCATGCCGAGCATCTGAGAGAGGTATTGGAAGTTCTGAAGAAAGAAAGGTTGTACGCCAAGTTTTCGAAGTGCGCATTCTGGTTAAGAGAAGTGCAATTTTTAGGTCATGTGGTTAATCCGGAGGGGATTACCGTGGACCCAGCTAAGATTGAAGCGATAACGAATTGGAAGACTCCGCAGAATCCGACTGATATACGAAGTTTCCTAGGGTTAGCCGGCTACTATAGGAGATTCATCGAAGGTTTCTCCAAGATAGCCGCACCGCTGACCGGTATGACCCGAAAGACGATAGTATTCAATTGGGGAAAGTTTCAGGAGGAAGCCTTTGAAGAATTGAAGAAGAGACTCACGCAAGCTCCAATCCTTACTTTACCCGATGGTGATGAGGATTTTGTTGTTTGTGCTGATGCCTCGCATCAAGGGTTAGGTTGCGTGTTGATGCAACGAGGGAAGGTGATAGCCTACGCGTCTAGACAGTTGAAGGTCCATGAGAGTACTTATCCGACGCATGATTTGGAGTTAGCAGCTGTAGTGCATGCTCTTAAGATATGGAGGCATTATCTGTACGGCACTAAGTGTACTATCTATACCGATCATAAGAGTTTAAAGTACTTCTTCGAGCAGAAAGAATTGAACATGAGGCAGAGAAGATGGTTAGAATTGATAAAGGATTACGACTGTGAGATTAAGTATTAACCCGGTAAAGCTAACGTGGTCGCTGATGCGCTAAGTCGTAAGAATGAGGAAGTCCTTGCAACCGTGAAATCATACAAGTTGATCATGAACTCAAGTCTTTTTGAAGAAATCATCAAAGTGCAGTCAGAAGTGTTAGTAGACGAAGGGTTAGTAAAGAAAGAAAGGATTTATGGCCAGCAAGATGAGTTGATGGAAAACACTCATGGAGTTAAGACTAGGTTCGACCGTATGTGGATCCCACGCCATGGTGATCTTAGAAGTCGAATCTTAGATGAAGCTCATAAGTCAAGGTACTCAATCCATCCAGGAGCTACAAAGATGTACCAAGACTTGAAAAGAGATTACTGGTGGCCAGGAATGAAGAACGATGTAGTGGATTATGTTAGTAAGTGCTTAACTTGCTTACAAGTCAAAGCCGAGCACCAAAAGCCTTATGGGAAGATGCAACCGCTAGAGATACCTGAGTGGAAATGGGAACACATCACCATGGATTTCATAACTAAGCTACCTCGTACAGCTAAGCAACATGATACCATCTGGGTGATTGTGGACCGTTTGACCAAGAGTGCTCACTTTCTGCCCATACGAGAGGCCATCTCGTCAGAAACGTTAGCAAGCTTGTTCATCAAGGAAGTGATAACCAAGCATGGAGTACCGTTATCGATCGTGTCTGATAGGGATACACGGTTTACTTCGAGGTTCTGGAAGAAATTTCATGAAGCTATGGGGACGAGGTTGAACATCAGTACGGCGTATCATCCTCAAACCGATGGACAGTCTGAAAGGACGATCCAAACCCTTGAGGATATGCTACGTGCTTGCGTTTTAGATTTTGGTGGAAGTTGGGATGATCATCTGCATCTGGCAGAGTTCTCCTATAACAACAGTTACCATTCGAGTATTGGTATGCCACCGTTTGAGATGCTGTACGGTAGACGATGTAGAACCCCGGTGTGTTGGGGTGAGATTGGTCAGAAGGAAATGGGAAGTATAGAAGTGGTTCAAGAAACGTCTTCAAAGTTCGATCAGATCAAAGCAAGAATGAAAGCCGCTCAAGACAGACAAAAGTCTTATGCAGATAAGCGGCGACGACCAATTGAGTTTAACGTTGGCGACTATGTGATGCTTAAGGTCTCGCCTTGGAAAGGAATTATCCGTTTTAGAAAGAGAGGGAAGCTAAGTCCGAGGTACATTGGACCATTTAAAATTTTGTATCGTGTGGGGGAAGTAGCTTATAAGCTGGATTTACCCGATGAGTTAGAAGGAATTCATTCAACCTTCCATGTTTCTCATCTGAGGAAGTGTCTAGCTGATGACACGTCTCACGTGCCATTAATGGACATTGAGGTTGATGAACAATTGAACTACATCGAGCAACCGATAAAGATCGTTGATCGCAAGGAGAAGCAGCTTCGTCACAAAACTATACCTTTGGTAAAAGTAATATGGAAACACCGCAAGGGATCAGATGCTACTTGGGAAGCCGAGGATGAGATGCGCAAGTTTTACCCTAGTTTGTTTATATATAGTTAGGTTTCGGGGACGAAACCTCCTTAAGGGGGGAAGACTTGTAACATCCTAAAATTTATAATGTTAAATAAAAGAAAGTTATGTTTAGTGATTTCACGTTTTAGTTATTTAATGTCGAGTAAGGAACGGGTCATGGGCTTAGATTACGTAAGATGGGTTAAATGAGAATGGGCCTTGGGTCCGTGGGCTTATAAATACCCATCCCAAGCCCAAGATATCATTTTATTTCCATCTTTCTCTTTTACACACTCAAAAACACACACATAACCGACCGAGATCCGAAGTCGAGGCCCGAGATTTTGCTGGTAGATCTGAGTTGGAAAGGTAAGAACTAATCCCGCAAAGCTAATATTACTGAAAATGGTTAGGATTTGACGGGTTAATCGGACCCGAAACACAACTGCCCAAATCGGACCCCTAAAACGTCGATTTTAGGCCGATTTGATGGTTGGGATTTGTAGGCGCCGATCATACGATTCCGTGGGTACCAAAATCGAGTTATTTGGCTAAGAAACGAAGGAGTTATGGGCAAACAGATCTGCAGCGCGACAACTTCGCCTTCATCTGGGCAACTTCGCCTTCAAGCGATGAACTTCGCCTGCAAGCTAAGTTCGCCTGATGAACTTCGCCTGCAAGCCAAGTTCGCCTGATGATAAGTTCGCCTGAAGCCAAGTTCGCCTGATGGCAACTTCGCTGAAATGGTAACTTCGCCTAAGGTTTAACTTCGCCTAAAAGCCAAGTTCGCCTGAGGTTTAACTTCGCCTAAAAGCCAAGTTCGCCTGAGGTTTAACTTCGCCTAAAAGCCAAGTTCGCCTGAGGTTTAATTTCGCCTAAAAGCCAAGTTCGCCTGAGGTTTAACTTCGCCTGAAGCCAAGTTCGCCTAAGGTTTAACTTCGCCTGAAGCCAAGTTCGCCTACGGTTTAACTTCGCCTAAAGTGAAGTTCGCTTAGAAAATAAATTAAAAACCTAATGGAAAATGTGTTAAGGCAGTTATCGAAAATAAAATTTTTCCAAGCTGACCTGGCAGCTTAACCCCAGCCAGGGGCTCTGCCCCTTGGACCCCGCTAGGGGCTGCCGCCCCTAGAACCCCGCTGCCAGGGGCGCTGCCCCCGGACCCCCGTTCGTTGTGGGTCATATATAGATAGAAATACAAAACGAGTAGTAGTAGTTAATTGATATGTGTAAATATTATACAGTTAGCCGGGCCCAGTTAAAGAAAGGAATTACGATCAACGGCGAGCGTAACAGGATCCAGGTGAGTTTCTAGCCCCATTCCTTGTTATGTTTTCGGGGCTGTGTGCATACTTGATGTGTTGTTAATACATTTATCCTAAGTGATAAGTGTATGCCATATGTGATATATGTGATATGTATGAATGATTGCTTGATGGTACGTGAACGATCTTCGGATATTGCACGTACTGTCAGGTTGTAACGTTATAAATATGGTAAGTATGATATGTATGAACGATTGCTTGATGGTACGTGAACGATCTTCGGATATTGCACGTACTGTCAGGTTGTAACGTTATAAATATGGCAAGTATGATATGTATGTTTATGTGTATGAACGTAATAAAGTTAATAAAAGAAGGAAATGACGGTTGTATGGTTGTATGGTTACGAAAAGGGTACCGAGCCCAAATAATACTCGAGGTATGATGTATGGTTGTATGGTAACGAAGAGGGAATCGAACCCTACTAATATTCGAAAACAAGGGACCAGACCCTAATAATATCTGGGATGTTAGGGACCAGACCCTAATAATATCTGTGATGTTAGGGACCAGACCCTAATAATATCTGTGATGTTAGGGACCAGACCCTAATAATATCTGTGATGTTAGGGACCAGACCCTAATAATATCTGTGATGTTAGGGACCAGACCCTCATAATATCTGTGATGTTAGGGACCAGACCCTTATAATATCTGTGATGTTAGGGACCAGACCCTTATAATATCTGTGAGGTTATAGGGCGAAAGGCTCTTTAAAACATATGATTATGAATGTAAAGAAAGTATGTAAGTAAGAATGAAGGTATGAGTACTTATGTGTGTATGAAAGAAAGTTATGAGGTTAAGTACGTATGTATGTAATAAGGTATTGTATGGTATTGTATGATTAACTAGAACTCACTCAGCGTAGCTGACTTTTAGTATGCACGCAGGTGAGTAGGTTGAGACAGCTGGCTTGAGTGGAGGACACATGGCAGAAGACTAAAGCCTGGCATCTGAAGATCTGATATGTTTTATAAGTTATGTTTTGATTTTGAAAGACAAGTGGAACGTTTTAAGACATGATTATGAATTGATATGTAATGTTTTATGAAAGTTTTATATTCCGCGTAAAGTTTTTTATTAACTCTGATATTTAGAACTGTGTTTATGAGTAAATCCAACACGAAAGTAGGGTTACCTGTGACGGGGCCTTACAATTTCATTGATAAAAACGAAAGATTACATGCTTGTTAAACACTGAAATCACGATCTATGGCAGGGGGAGGTCGAGCATGGCCTCCCCCCTCATCCGGACAGCACCTGGGCTCCGGGCACGCAAATCCTTAACAAACCACGCCTGAAAGCTGGGTATTTATACCCACTGCTATTCGATCAGGACTCATTCGATCGAATGAGTCCTATTCGATCGAATAGAAGACTCATTCGATCGAATCAGAGACTGGTTCGATCGAATGAGTATCCATTTGAAAAAGCTCTTTCGAATGGATGACTTTCGGCGTGGACCACTATCTAGGTGTACAGCATACAACATAAACAATCTAAACTATTCGCCAAGCGACGGCCACAAAACATGCACCAACATCTATAATAAATTCTATAAAGAAGAAAGGTTTTCTATAGATAGTTGGACTGGAATTGACTAACACTTAATACCAATATTATTAATTATTAGTATTAGTGTCCAATAAAAATAGAAATGGGGCGTAGCCAAGCGGTAAGGCAACGGGTTTTGGTCCCGCTATTCGGATGTTTGAATCCTTCCGTCCCAGAGCATATCCCTTGTACCCGAATGCTTCTTTTTTGTTCAACAAGGTTCTGTTTCACGGTCTAATATTGGATAGAATAGTATTCCTATTTCTTTTTTTTATTTTGAATGATTCTTTTCGGAATCATATCTGAATTTTTCACAAACTGAACTAAATCGAGTTCAAATGACATGCAAAGTAACTAAACCCTTTTGATAAAGATAAGATGAGATGTAGAAAGATTACTTAACCTCAGGTTCAAATATGAAAATACATATAAAAGAGGAAGTGCTTAGCCTATAGGTATGTATTGTTATCAGGTTTGTATTGTTATCCTATTTCAGTGACAAAAAGTCTTTCTATTATTGTGAAAAAGGGTTTTCATACTTAAAGAAAATGAAAATTTAAATATTTAACAATTATATTTATTTTCATTGTTCTATCTATTTAGATTATTTGCTTTACATCATTGAGAATTCCATTCGAAAAGAAAAAATTATCTTTATTATGATAATCAAATGGAGTCTTTACTGTAAAACCTGGCTCAAATCATGATATAGAAGTAAGAAACTTTTTCAAGTATAAAGATTTGTAATGATTCTTTATGGATTGAATCTTTGGGAAGTTTTGGGAAGTTGGAATTAGTAAGTCTATCTTATTGAGTCACTTGAAGAGGCAGAGTCAAATAGAATTTATTTATTTAGAATTTCTTTATTCGTGTGATTTCTGTTAGTTATGTTATTTCTCTATTTAGATTTCTGGATATTTCTGTTAGACAGTTTTTGAAATAGAGATTTATATCAAAATGTTCCATTCATACAAAAAAGCCGGGGTCTTGCTAATATTTATTCATAAAAATATTGATTATCTATGTAGCTGTAGCTAAGAAAAAAGAGAAATAACTATGTCTCCATACCGAGTGAACCAATGACTATTCATGATTCCATAATTGAATCAATTCCATACCGGTTCGAAATTAGAGTAATGTTATGGTAAAACTTCGTTTAAAACGATGTGGTAAAAATCAACATGCGACTTGAAGGACACGATCTGTTGTGCATTCTTATTATTACATCCACCATTTTATATAGGAATGAAGGTGCTCTTGGCTCGACATCGTTTTTCTACTCTACTAGAACCCTTCTTTTTTTATTGGGTTGTAATTGTAATGTAAATAGTTTGCGATGGAGCTCGAGTAGAAAGTATTGATTAATTTCTCAAGGGCAACGATCTAGGGTTAATGCCAATCAATAAATTGGAATAACTTCGTAAGTATATCTTCGATATAGAAATCGAAAGGATCCGATTCGAGCAAATTTTAAACAAATTTGAAATTCCAAAAATTTTTGTTGGAACGGCAAAAAATTTTCGATTCACGGTGTATCGTGCAGGAATAAACCATCGGTATGATTCATTGATAGAAAGAAATCACAAAAAGGGGTATGTTGCTACCATTTTGAAAGGGTTAAGAAGCACCGAAAGTAAAGTCTAAACCCAATGATTTAAAACCAAGATAAAGGATCCCATAACAAGGAAACGCCACTTCAATTGTCTCACAGATCCAAATACAAAATCCAAATCTATTTTAAACGAGACGAAAAAGGGAGGGTTGAAGACCACTCAAAAAATAAAAATATTAATATCTTTAAGATATTTTAAAGATATTTCATAATTCTTGAACTTGAGTTATGAGTACAAATGATTTTTTTTCAAGAAGAAAGCTAAAAAAAATGACTATGAGTTAAATTATAGACTAATTTTTTTATGGAGTCATTTCCCATTTATTCTAATTTTATCCATAGACAAAACTTCTAATCATTTTTTCTCGAGCCGTACAAGGAGAAAGCTTCTTATACGGTTCTAGGGGGGTTCTTTTTCATCTACATCTATCCCGATGAGCTGTCTATCGAATCGTTGCAATTGATGTTCGATCCTGAAGAGAAGGAAGAGATCTTCGGAAAGTGGGTTTTTATGATCCTATCAAGAATCAAACTTATTTAAACGTTCCCGCTATTCTCTATTTCCTTGAAAAATGCGCTCAGCCTACAGGAACTGTTCAGGATATTTTAAAAAAGGCAGAGGTTTTTAAGGAACTTCGCTCTAATCAAATGAAATTCAATTAAATTAAAGAAATAAAAACTAAGGATAGGATAGTGATTTCTATATCATTTTGGATATCTTTTCTATACTATGTTTTTTTATTTCCTTATTTTTTTTCTTGCTCTACTTATTTTCTTGCTATCTTCGTGTCTATTTATCATTGCTTTTATAGAATCTTTTTCTAAGTAAACCTTATTTGGTGGATCCTTACAAATATAGAAAATTCTGACATTACCTGCAGTTTTCATTCGAACTCTAATACCAAGTAAGAAACAAGGAATTCAAGTTCGTTATTTGACTTATTATATATGGATTCAATACACTATTGATTGCATAAATTCTTTTTCTACTTTATCTTTATTTATTTTCCACCTAAACCAAAAATTTTAGTATATATGCATATTCAGTGCCAATCCAGCACAAGTCTTTTTTTTCCTTTTTTTCAATTTTAGTTCTTGTACTTTTTCCATCGTATTCTTTTATTAACCTTTATATTGACAATATTGTATCGAATAAATATAATTCATCGTGATAAGCAGCTCTATTTATTTCTGTCCCATAGGTTTTAGGTTTGATTTTTTACCTATTGATTCAAATGATGGGTTCGTTGGATTAGCTTTGCTACTCGGATTTTTGGTTGAAAAAGTGGATAACCTAGAAATAGGGGATAGTCCAGCATTTTTTACATTTCTTTCTTTTGATTTATTTCTTTTTTTCGGGAAATTTTTTTGTAGATTACGTAGATTTATGGTGTGATTTAATCATTTTTTTTATTCTGTTTATTTTGATTGTATCTACATATCCTTTTTCTATGTGGGTTGCTAACTCAACGGTAGAGTACTCGGCTTTTAAGTGCGGCTAGGATCTTTTACACATTTAGATGAAGCGAAGGATTCGTCCAT
This sequence comes from Bidens hawaiensis, assembly GCF_021521415.1. Taxonomy (NCBI): domain Eukaryota; kingdom Viridiplantae; phylum Streptophyta; class Magnoliopsida; order Asterales; family Asteraceae; genus Bidens; species Bidens hawaiensis. Next base: position 81,152 of record NW_027506009.1, on the reverse strand, counting down.
ACCATCAGTAAAGTTTGGAAGACCACGACTGATCCTCAAAGGGAATGAATGGAAAAAATAGCATGCCGTATCAATTAAGAGTTCTGAGAATATTTTATTCTTTCCGGCTCAAGACAAAGCCTTCGTTTAAATTATTTAAAGGGGCAAATATAAGTCAATTTTAAGTTGGGTCGAATTAATAAATGGATAGGGACCCATGGCTTCAATTAATTTCATTTTGATTATAGGGAAAGAAAAAGCAACGAGCTTCCGTTCTTAATTTGAATGATTACCCGATCTAATTAGACGTTAAAAAAATATTAGTGCCCAATACGGGAAGGCTTTCTCCCAGGAATGTATTCTTGATTTTTTAATGAATCCTAAATATTACTATCCTCCATTCTATAATGGAGAAGTATGTGTATATGAAACAGTATATTGATAAAAAAATTTCCAAAATCAAAAGAGCGATTGGGTTGAAAAAAGTAAAGGATTTCTAATCATCTTGTTATCCTAAAATGAAAACAAAGGAAAAGGATAGGATAGAGAATCTGTTGAGAATTTTATCTGTATCCGAGGTATCTATTCGGTTTGTACTATAATACCTTGTTTTGACTGTATCGCACTATGTATCATTTATAACCCCCAAAATCCTCTACCCTTAATTTAATTTAAATCAAATTTCAAATGGATAAATTCCAAAGCTATTTAGGGCTAGATAGATCTCACTACTTCTTATATCCCCTTATCTTTCAGGAGTATATTTATGTACTTGCTCATGATCATGGTTTAAATGGATCGATTATATTGGAAAATGCAGGTAAACGGAATCATTTTATTCTTTATGTTAATGATTCTAAACAGACTCCATTTTTGGGGCACATCAAGAGTTTTTATTCGCAAGTAATGTCAGAGGTTTCTTCAACCATTATGGAAATTCCATTATCTCTGCGATTAATATCTTCCCTAGAAAGGAAAGGGGTAGTGAAATCCGATAATTTACGATCAATTCATTCAATATTTTCTTGTTTAGAGGACAACTTTTCGTATTTAAATTATGTATTAGATATACTAATACCTTACCCAGCTCATCTGAAAATCTTGGTTCAAGCTCTTCGCCATTAGATAAAAGATGCTTCCTCTTTGCATTTATTAAGATTCTTTCTTCATGAG
>NW_027506009.1:0-75000 GCF_021521415.1 Bidens hawaiensis | reverse complement strand
CTTGTCAGGTTTAGGAGTTTTGAGCGACTAGTTGATCTATTTTAGTTTAAGTTGAATTTTTCCTCTATCCTTGGTTGTGTAGTATTCATTTCCATTAGGTTCGAGTGTTGGTGAGACCGAGAGGTGATCTAGCATTAGAACACGTTAGTAATTGTTTCCCGGTTTGGTCGTTTTAGGCGATTTTGAGTAGTTTAGGCTTGTTGTGTGAGACCGAGAGGTAATCCAGTGAGCCCGAGTGATCCTTAGTCGTGTCATCTTTAGGGACCGGTGTCTATATATCATTCAATCCATTAGCTTTTTAGGCCTACAATTTGATTCAGACCTAGGTAGACGTTTTCTCCATCCTAAGTTAACACAGTAAGTTCCCCGTTAAGTTTTCTATTTTTGGTAAGTTTTATTAGTTAATCCAGTTAGTTCAGTTAAGTTAAAAGAATTCAAAAATCAATTAATCATTATTCTAAGGTAGGTCTCGTCTTGGGTTAGTGATCTTTAGCGTTCTGACGTGTCCACGTGTTCGATACTCGGACTTCCTAAGTCTATACTACTTGCGATCGGTACACTAGCCGGTTGTGTGTGGTTTTAGGATTTTCGTTTTAATATTAAAGCTTAGTTGTGAGGGTCATATTTATAGGGTTATTAGACACACATCACGATGCGACAGGAACAACTGCGGATAAAGCCTCATCATTTCGTCTTCGGACTCCCAAGTGGCCTCGGAATCCCTACGGTGCTTCCACTGCACCTTCACCTGCCTAACCACCTTATTTCTCAAGCGCCTCTCCTGACGGTCAAGGATAGCAATCGGTTGCTCAACGTAATTTAGCTTACTATCGAGCTCAATATCGTCCAGAGGCACATGGGCCTCCTCATCCGCTAAGCATTTCCTCAGATGAGACACGTGAAAAGTAGGATGAATTCGTACGAGCTCCTCGGGTAAATCCAGTCTATAAGCTACCTCGCCAACTCGGGCCAAAATACGGAACGGGCCAATAAACCTCGGACTGAGCTTCCCCCTCTTACGAAAACGAATAATGCCCTTCCAGGGAGAAACTTTTAACATAACCTGATCCCCAACCTCAAACACGATAGGCCTTCGCCTTTTGTCGGCATAAGACTTCTGACAATCCTGCGCGGCCTTCATAAATGCTTTAATCTTGTCGAGTTTCTCAGTCGTAGCCTGGACCACCTCTAAACTACCTAACTGCTTTTGACCAATGGAACCCCAACAGACAGGAGTCCTACACCTCCTACCATATAACATCTCAAACGGTGGCATCCCAATCGTGGCGTGATAACTGTTATTATACGAAAACTCCACCAACGGTAAGTGACGGTCCCAACTACCACCAAAGTCGATAACACAAGCCCGCAACATATCCTCGAGAGTCTGAATGGTCCTCTCGGAATGACCATCCGTCTGCGGGTGATAAGCAGTACTAATGAGGAGTTTGGTGCCCATCTCCTCGTAAAACCTTTTCCAAAACCTGGACGTGAAACACGTATCCCTATCCGAAGCAATAGATACCGGCACCCCGTGCCTAGAGACGATCTCACGAATAAACGCATCGGCCAGCTGCTCAGAATTAAAAGTCTCTCGAATCGGAAAGAAATGAGCGCTCTTGGTCAATCTATCCACGATTACCCAAATGGTGTCATAATTACCCCTTGGAGTACGAGGCAATTTAATCACGAAATCCATAGTAAGATGCTCCCATTTCCACTCAGGTATTTCCAACGGCTGAAGTTTCCCAAATGGCCTCTAGTGTTCGGCCTTAACTTGTAGACACGTCAAACATTTACTCACGTACTGAGCCACCTCAAACTTCATCGCAGGCCACCAATAATTCTTTTTCAAGTCTTGGTACATCTTGGTCGCGCCCGGATGAATGGAATAACACGACTTGTGCGCCTCATCTAAAGTTTTATCTCTGAATCCTCCATACCTCAGTACCCATAAACGACCATCCTTATATTTCACCCCATCGCCTACGTCTTCTAACAACTTTTCTTGACCCCAAATACGCTCTGACATAATCCATTCCACCTGCAACGCTTCATTCTGTACGTTGGCTATTTGTTTCAAAATGTCGGGTTTAAGAATAAGCTGGTAGGATTTCACACGAATAGGTTTTGGTCTCTTCTTCCGGCTTAACGCGTCGGCCACCACGTTAGCCTTACCCGGATGGTACATGATCTCCAGGTCGTAGTCCTTAATCAACTCCAACCATCGACACCACCGCATATTCAGTTCCTTTTGCTCGAAGAAATACTTTAAGCTCTTATGATTGGTATAAATAACGCAAGGAACACCACACAAATAGTGCCTCCACAACTTAAGCGCAAATACAACCGCTACCAGTTCTAAATCATGGATAGGATAATTCGCCTCGTGAGGCTTCAACTGTCGTGAGGCATAAGCGATGACTTGACCTCGCTGCATCAAAACACACCCAAGCCCCTGATAAGAGGCATCAGAATACACCACCAAATCGTCGGTGCCATCAGGTGAACAAAAGAGAAGAGTCATAATCCCAACACCACAACCACAACCTTAACTAGAACCACCAACTGAACCACAACCCTCTCAACCGCAACTACATGCTCAAATCCCAATGGAAGACAGGCTAGGCATATGCCTGATCAATGTGAATACGTTCAACTCATAACTTATGAGATAGGAGCAGGAAACTCAAGACCCACGGAACATACTCCCCCCTGATGAACTATTAAACCAATTACCCACTCAAGACCCACGGAACATACTCCCCCCTGATGAACTATTAAACCAATCTCAAGTTGAAGTTAGTAGTGAAATTGAGTTGAAAATCGAGTGTTCATGTACCACCATAACTTTTCGAATTTTCATTAATCCATAATAATACACGAAATATACAAAAAAAAACTAATTGAAAATCGACTATTCATGCATCACCATGAATTTTCGTAGCATGAGTATTCGATTTTCAATTCGAAATGGATATATACAAATAAAGAAAACAAACTAAAAATTGACTATTCATGTGTCACCATGACCTTTTGAATTTTCAAATTATAATAATATTTGAATTTATAAATAAAGTAAACCAGTTGAAACTCGATAATTTAGGTAATAGCATGACTTTTAAAAATTTCCATGAATATATAAATACAGAAAACGAATTGAAACTCGACTATTCACATATCACAATGAAATTTCAAAACCACAATATAAACAATTGAGTCTTTGGAATCATTCGTTGTATGAACCATCATAACTTGCATGTTCCAACAAAAATCAGAAATGCGCAATCAAATCAAACCAAAATCTGGGTATTCATGTATCACCACCACTTGCCAGACTTTTAGCTAAAACACATTGTAAAACATTGAGGGTCGGAGTCACACGTCGCATGAGCCACCATGACTTGTGTGACATCCTTAGGAGTGTAACTATGTTCTTTTCACAAAGATAATATGGCCACATTTGAAAGCATAAAGTTGGGATTCGTATGGCGTTTGGTGTGGTATGTTTTTGCCTAATAGGTTACACGCCCTTTCCGAACACTCCAGGTAAGCAACCGGTCCCCGCGTTTGATTGAGATTTGTATGCATTGCTTATCCTTAGGTTTCAACAACCTTGGTGTCAAGAGTTCGTAAAACAAGCACATCCCCCTTCCAGTTACTACATACCCACCACGCAAAACTAGCTTTAAGAAGAAGAATTATCGAAAACTGAAAATCATTTGTTGCAAATGTTTGAAAATCTTCGGTATAGGCGTAAGCCGTGGACTTGTCTGTGTATATGAAGCGTAAATGAATCAATAATAATAAGTAATAGCATGTGCAAGGAACAATCACGTAAGGCTCACAAAATTTCTAATCATGCAACCTAAACCAATAATTAAAATAAGCTATAACTTACTAGGGCACTACGTCTAAAGCCCTATCTTATAGTCAAGGTTTTGATACCAATCTGTAACACCCCACTTAAGCGGAAATGCCCGAGTGTGATGTACAGATGTAACATCCGTCTTTTGAGAATATTAAATAAAAGAAAGTTTTCTAATTAAATGTGTGTCTTTATTTAATTTTATTAAGTAATAAGGGGTTTGAGTGGTAGGCTTAGAATAAAAATTGGACTAAGGGGTGGTGATGGGCCTTAAGGTCCATGAGCTTGGGGTATATAAACACCCTTAACCCTCCCTAAAACCCTGATTTCCTCCATCTTGCCTCCACACACTCAAAACACACACAAACTTTTACATTTTTGGCCAGATCTGAATCCGAACAAAAGCAAGTTTGTGTTAGATCTTCACCTAAACAACAATAAATGAAGCATTAATCTGGTGTTTAATCAAATCTGACATAAAACCCGATCCAAAAAGGAACGTTTTAATTTAAAAGGTTAAGTGTTTGAGGTCGATTTGCCATGAAACTTGGTATAATAGTAGATTGGGCTGTAAGATGCAAGAAAACATAAACATGGTGAGTCGCGACTTAGCAGGTGCGATACAGGATGAACAAGTGATGTTCAAGCTATGTAAAAAGCGAGTAAACATTGTTGTTACGGCCCAGAACCCATTGCAAGGGTAAAATCGGGTCATAAGGAAAGGTCACGGAGGAAAATGGCTGAAAAATGGTAAAACAAACAAAACCCCAAATCGGATCGCAAACAGAAGAATCGCATCGCATAGCCATGCGATGCGATTCGTTTAAATAAATGCAATGTGATTCAGTTACTTCATGCAATGCGATTCATTTGCTCCATGCGATGCGATTCATTTGCTCCATGCGATGCGATTCATTTTCTCCATGCGATGCGATTCATTTGCTCTGTGCGATGCAATTCATTTGTTCCATGCGATTCGATTCAATTGCCATGCTATGCGATTGGATACTCCATGCGATGCGATTGGATTGTTCCATGAGGTACGATTGGATTGCATCCGTGCAATGTGATTGGATTGTAATCCATGTGATACGACTGGATTGCATCCATGCGATTGGTTTGTAAAACTTAACTCGACTTATTTTTCTGATGAATTTTTAATATTAGCTTATTAATAAAATAAAATTTTTCCAAGCTGACCTGACAGCTTAACCCCAGCCAGGGGCTTTGCCCCTTGGACCCTGCTAGTGTCTACTGCCCCTAGACCCCACTACCAGGGCGATGCCCTCGGACCCCCGTTCGTTAGAGACTTCACTAACTTAGAGGTATGAATTGGTTAGAAGTAATTAATTGATACATATAATTATTACGCAGTTAGCCTTGCACAGCTAAGGAAGGGTATCACAATTAGCTCGGAAAGAAATCGACTCCAGGTGAGTTCTAGCCCCTTTTCTCTGTTATGTTTTCAGGGCTTTGTGCATACTCCAGTGTGTTAGTTAATACACTTACCTTGAGTGGTAAGTGTATGTTAGATAATTTTTGTGAATGTACATAAAAAGAGTAACGAGTATGTACGTGGACATACATATAAATATATAATAATAATAATAATAATAATAATAATAATAATAAAAGATATGTAATGAATGTATGGTTGTATGGTAAAGAAAGTATGGTCGTATGACGAGACATGTAAGGTTGTATGGTTGTATGGAACGAGAAGAAGGGCATCGAACCCTAATAATATCCGAGGTATTAAGGGCACCGAACCCTAATAATATCCGAGGAACGTACGGTACCGAACCCTGATAATATCCGAGGTACGTAGGACACCAGACACTAATAATATCTTATGTATGTAGGGCGAAATGCTCTTTAAAACATAAAGATAACATGAAAGTTATGTAAGTATAAAAGTATAAAGAAAGAAAGTGTAAAGGATGAAAGAATGAATGAATGTATGTTTGTAAGTATGTATGAATGAAAGATGAACAGGTTAAGTATGTAATATGTATCTTCGGATACATATATGTAAGAATGTGGATGAATGAATGCTACTTGATTAACTAGAACTCACTCAGTGCAGCTGACTTTTAGTATGCACACAGGTAAATAGTTTAAAGGAGCTGACTTAAGGATGTCACATGGTTGAGACAGGGAGGTTGGCATCTTAGGAAGAAATGTTCTGATATTTATATTATGTTTAAGACAAGTTCAATTCTGTTAAGACAAGATTTGATGATTTGTAATATATTTGTCGATGTTTTATGACTCCACGAAAAGTTTTATTTCACTCTGAAATTTAGAACTGTGTTTATGAGTAAATCCAACACCGAAAGTAAGGCACAGGGGTCGGGGCCTTATAACAGATTGTTCAAAAAGAATGTGTCACTATTAAGTGACAATATTATCATTAATTAATTACCAGTCAAGTACACAAGTTTGTAACAAGAAATACAAGGAAAATAAATACAACTAAACAGTTTGTCCATTTGTTTAAATAACCTAAGTGTAGTGTCTTCTTCGTGTGTTATCCTCTACTAATGATACCTGTAGCATGTATATAAATAAAAAGGCCAACTAATAAGTAGTTGGTGAGAAGCACAGTTTGGTATAAATACATAAAAACCATACAATTCTATGAACATGTGTAACAACGCAAGCAAGGTCCTTTTCAGTTAGTAACAACCAACGTACTCGGGTAATCGCACAACGCACACAAGGTCCTTTCCAGTTGGGAAGAACCAACGTACTCAGATAATAGCACAACACATGCAAGGTCCTTTCCAGCTGGTAACAACCAACGCACTCGGATAATCGCACAACGCAAGTAAGCAAATAAGCACACAAGTCTATATTGCGAATTGTAGTTTGAATAAAGCATACTAAGTAATCATTTGAGAAGAATATACACGCTACCCCTAAAAATGTAAAAACGTTTAAAAAGAGGGCATGAGAAACTCACCCCTGAAATTAAAGACAAGCATGCAATGAAAGCCGAAAGCACGATAACGAAACCCAAGCAACCGAACTTCACAAACAATAAATAAAACAAAACAAAATCTAACTAGCGGGATTTGTAAAAGTTAAATAATTTGGTTTTGGGAATATCGCATATTTTAATGTATTTTATGGGTTTTTAAGTATTTCTATTATAATATTATTTTTAGGTTTTGACGGATTTTAACGATCTATGTTATTATTTTAATATTATTGAATTACTAATTTATTAGTATGAGAATTCTAACGTTTATGGAACATCAGTTTTTAACGGTTTAAGATTTATCCCAAAAACAATTATTTTAGCGTATTATAAATACTAACGAAATGAGAATTAATATTATATTATTAACCGGTTTCACGAACTTAACGTAAACAAGAAGTTAGTTTTAAGATGAAAAATGATAGAATTTAATTTATAAATAATTTTATTTAAGTTAATATAATTTTGTTTGATTTAAATTTATTTGGTTAAAGATATAAAAGAAAAGATTTCAAAAAAACGAAACATAAACAATGTCCAGGCCCGAGTTCGAACCAGGATCCCTTGATTTATACTCAGGTGAACAAACCAGTAGACTAGCTTTATTTGTTGTTATAAGGATAGAAACAAAAGTACATATATTATACACAATTTCATATTCTTCCTCTTCAAACCCTTGAATTCAAATCTTTAAAATCGTTCCATGTTTGTTTAAATTAGGTTAGGGGTTTTGTTTTGTGGCTAAAAAATATTCAAAATCATATAAAGTTTACCTGTAAAAGTTTGATTTGACGATGAACAGGGCTTGGCCGGAGTTGAACATTGACGGACAATTTCGTGATTATAGGGTGTATTTTAGATCAAAATAAAGGTAGAGACAAGTTTAGTTGAATAAGTCGATCCTTTTTATATGCTTAATTGGAACGTAGAGAGTTGAATGATCGTTATTGCATTTTTAATAAAATTCCGACGGTTTTTGTCTTTAATTTGTCCATTATAGATCGTTATTACGTGCTATTATTGGTGGTTAATGTTTTCCGTTAGTGCCTAAAGATGTTTCGAGCTTTTAATTGTTTTATTTTGCGAGTTTTAACATGATTTATAATTGTCGGAATTTGTTTGCGGTCACCGGAAAAACGTGGTTGGGGTGATGGGAGGGGTGGTCTGGATTATAATAATAATAATAATTTACACTTTAACCCTTATAATTTCATACTAGTTTTATAACAGAATATAAATAAAATTACATTTTAAATCTTTTAACTTTTAAATTGTATTAAAACATAATTTAAATTAACATTACAAATTACACTCTTAACTTTGGAAAGTGTTTAAATTGCAATAGAACTCATATTACTTGAATATTTTTGCGTTAAACCCGTAAAGTTCGCAAATCGTTTAAGCAAAAACTTTAAATCCTCGGGGTTTTGTAAATTGATCAAAACGAATAGAAAATGAACGAACGATAACCATAAATCAACGAGAATATTATATTAACGATTAACGACGAACAAGAATACATTAAAATGACAAAACGAGCCGGTTTAACGAATACCAAAACAAATTTGAATACAAAGAAAAATTAACGAATGTCACATGAAATGAAACCTGAGAACATTATAATATATATATATACATATACACACACATATATATATACAAAACCGAAAATTTTAAATGGGTCGCGTTTTCGGGTTTGAAAAGTAACGGATGTTAATTCAAGAGGGTATCTAAATATTTTTTGTTGACATTAATATAATCTTATATTGTTATATCAATTAAAATGCTAGAAAGACATATGAAAAAATAATTTTAAGGAAAAATTTATCATTATTAAAATATTATATAACACTTGAAAATGAGGAATGAAAATTTGATTTCTATTAAAATATTTAATAAAAATTTATTGAATAAGTAATAAACCTGGTACAATTTGTGATGGTGGTCATCACAAAGATAATAAATGGGAAAAGTTTGAAAATGTAAATACTAAAAGACATAACTACCATTTTGACTACAAAACAATAATGAGCAAATCATTCATATGGATCAATTTGAATCATTGATTGAATTTCTTTGGGTTTTCACAAGTCACTTGAGTTTTTATATATAGCTGATTTCTTTTGAGAACCACTTTGAGTTTTAAGAACTTGAAAAACTCAACGTAACAACTTTTTTTTTTGAATTTTGTTTACTTATATGTAATATACGTATGTTACATGTACGTAGAAAAACTACAACATTTTTTACACACCGAATCGACTTTTTCACATATGTGTAACGGACGTTTAAATTAGTGTAATCAGTGTACATATTTATTCTCTCTCCTACTTGATTTTTTAATCAGATTTAATATCAAGCACATAATCTAACCTATTTAAGTAAATGTGTGGTTAAGAACTGAGTTCTTAAAACTCAACAAGGTTCTCAACTTATCCCTCCCGCGCGCTTGTGTGTGTGTGTGTACACCTGAATACTCAACTTATTTAAGTCCATTTCTATATAAAAAATTGTTTGCACAACCTAAATCATAACAAATAAGCCCATTTAAATATATAGGTGTTAAGCCCAATAACCTTTTTTTTACTAAAGGCCCAAATATTTTCTCACATTCAACCCAAAAAAATATTATGATTTCGGGAACAAACCTAATTTGGAACCCTTACATGATCTTAAGTCAAGTAAGTTATATAAGAATTTTTACCATATAATTAGTCAATGAAAAGAAAATTGAAACTTATGAGATAGTTAAAGGTTTTACATTTCAGTTAGAAGGATTTTGCTTTAGTATCGATCATTTACCAGTTGTGCTTGGTAGTTTTGGCATAGTTGTAGGTATGGATTGGTTGCCCAAGAATCATGCCAAGATCGTAAGTTTTGAGAAGATAGTTCGTCTTCCACTTCGAATGGTGAGCACCAGTCTTGTTTGTCAAGAAGATAGATATGTCATTCAGAATGTGCATTGATTTACGAGAGCTGAATAAGCTTATTATCAAGAATGGATATCCTTTGCCAAATTGATGACTTGTTCGATCAATTACAAGGTCCGGGTTTATATTGCAAGATTGATCTGCAATCAGGTTATCATCAGTTAAACTTTGTCGAGGAAGATGTTCCAAAGACTGCATTTGAACACCATATGGCCATTACCAATCTGCTACACCATGTCATCAAGTGTGAAATACACAGTGCATGATTAATTGGAATGTAACGACCAATGGGATAAGAGTAAACCACAATTACTATTAAAATTTCATAGAATTTAGTTAAATTACGTAAGTCTCAAACAAGCAACCAAACAACGTGTTCTTCAGGTCTGTTTTTCAAGTTTCGGGTTTTTCGTGTCGGTTTTTTGGGTTTCAAAGTTTTAAATCTAGACACGAGAGCCAACCTAAATTGTCACACCCTAACCTAAGGCGGAAATGTCGGGGCGTGATCCGATTGCTCACAGCTCGAAGATACTATCAAAATATAAATGACAATATCTAATTAATTATTTTATTCAAAGAATACAGACATTATCCAAATACAACAAACAATTTAAATGTATAAATATAATCTCAAATTATGATTATCTTGATTATATCCTAAGGTCTTGTCTACGTGTCCAATTTCAATCTTCAATACAAACAACCTCCATATGCGCAGAAAATGAAGTTTGTCAACAACACATGTTGAGTGAGATGATCACCAATTTTGACACAACAAATAATATATATATATATATATATATGTATATATGTATGTATGTATGTATGTATATGCTAAGTATAAAATGAAAACCCACTTGAGTTGTGAAAACTCTAGAACTCATTCTCAACCACATGTTTTTAATTAATGTTTAATCTTGTGGTCTACAATTATAGTGAATAAAAAATGTAAATGTAAATATAAATATAACTTTTTCTCTCTCCTGAAAATATATAAAAAAATTAGTAGAAAATGTTAAAAAGTAGCAAAACATTTTTTTTTGATGTTTCGATGTTTTGTATTAAATGTTACAACATATATTAGATGTAACAAAAAAATGATGTTACATAGGATTTTCACGGGTTTTCACAACTCAAGTGGGTTTTCATTTTTACCTTACCCTATATATATATATATATATATATATATATATATATATATATATTTTCAAGAAACACTTTATTTAAGTTATAATTTGGATTATTTCTATTTTGTTATGGATTATTTGTTTTGGATTTATTTGCTATATTTGGATATTTTGTTTTATTTGGAATAAAATTAATTATTAGATATTGCCACAATTATTGCATGATAGTTACCTCAAGCTATGAGCAATCATGCTCAGGCCCCGGCATTTCCGCCTTAGGATCTTTAAAAAAATCCTTTAAAAACTTTAGTAAATTTACTTTCTATTTTGGGAAATTCCTTAAGAATTCCCAAGATTTGGTTTTACTCCATCACTTTAGGGCAAGGGGGTATGACATGTTCGGTAGTAACTGTAAGGGGTACGATAACTATAAGTCGGGCCTTGGCAAAACGGTTCCGAGAACCCAAGGTAAGACGCTATTCCTTACCTGGAGGATAACCTGACCACAGTATTCGAGACCCTAGGCCAAAGCTGGACAATATGTCATACCACCGGACCTTAAGTGAATCAAACATGACCGATCAACGGTCGCATTCCTTTAATAAAAAACCGTATTCACGATGGTTCGTGGCTAAATTCGAAAACTTTCCAAAATTGTGTTTTAATTATTCTAAATATTTAGTTGGGTGAAAAATCCATGACAATCCATGGGCACACCAACTATTCATTTCACAACCCGATTTGATCCGTTATTTGGTCGGAAATATCACCGTGGTGGTTCACAAGATATCCCGACTACTTTCTTTTTGTTCGTTTATTCGATATTTGGTGGGGTCAGTTAAAATGCCATGTAACGCTCACGGGCCGACCAACTCAATTGAATTGATAATTCGTTAATTAGTTGGGTTAGTTAAAATGCCATGTTACGCTCATGGGCCGACCAACTCAAATTGTTTGTTAATCGTTATTTAATTGGGCCAATAAAATGCCATGGAACGCTCATGGAAGCCCAATTCTCAATATTTAAGTCCCGTTATGTAACTGGGGTCATTTAAACTACCATGGAACGCTCATGGGAGGCCCAATTCCTGAAGCTTAATTTCATGATTTAGTTGGGCCATTCAAATTGCCATGGAAAGCTCATGGGAGGCCAACTCATTTGATTTAATTCGTTATTTATTTTGAGTTTTGAGCTGCCATGGGAAGCCCATGGAAAGCCCAACCCAATAACATTTTACACTTTAAACTTGAAATAAACATTTTAATTAATTGACTATCTCAAGGTTAATCACATTAATTTATATCGCGACTTGGCCTCAAGTCATGACAATCACTAGCACATATTAGTCATGTTTACCCATTGCCTTTCATTGACTCGTTTACACAACTAACCCAATTCTTATCATATTTCTCGTTTGGTCCCCGCAGAATGTCTTCTATACTTCATCGTCGTAGCAACCTCCGTCCATCGGCTGCTCATGTTCGCCGTTTGGCTGCTCGCATCACGAAAGAGTTCACCGCTGCTTTGCCCGAGGTGGTGGCTCAACTGCAAAACATCAACTCGAATGGATGTGCTACTTCGGCTGCACCTACCCACAACTACCACTACATGAATTTCACGAGTGCCAAACCTCCTCTTTACCCTGGCGAGGAGAATGCTACTAAACTCCTCCGCTAGTTTGAGAGGATGGAAAACATCTTCATCCATAGTGAGTGTCCGGATGACAAACGGACTCGTTTTTCCACAAGCGTTTCGAGGAACGTGCCCTTACTTGTTGGATCACATTCAAGGAACTCCAAGGTGTTGATGAAGCATTAGCCATGCCTTGGGAGGAGCTTAAGGAAGCTATGAAGAGAGAGTTTTGTCCCGAGCATGAACTGCAAAGGCTCGAGATGGAGTTTTGGGAGTTAAAGCAAATTGGTGTGGATAACTCTACCTACTCGAGCCGATTCAAGGAACTAAGTCGAGTGGTACCTCATCTCGTAACCCCATTGTCCCGCGGTATCCGCAAATATATCAGGGGACTACCCACTATTTTCCGTGACGCGGTTGTCAGTCGAGACCCTCTCACGATTGAGGAAGCCATAACCCTTGCTGCTTCCTTAACTGATGATCACGTTCGAGATGGTACACTGTCCCGAAAGGAATCCAAGCCTGTTGCTGAAAAGAGTAAAGCCGAATCCTCTACTAATGCCAAAGCCGATCTTTAGCCTGCCTAAAACAACAAATCCAACCGTTACAACAAGAACAACAACAACAATGGCCAAAAGAGCAAGACTCATCACCAAAACTATGCTGTGAACCAACGCAACAACCAAGCCCCTAACCAAAATGCATCCAACAAGAAGCCGTATAATGGACCGCACCCTTTGTGCATATTCTGTAACCATCATCATCCCGCATCAACCAATTGCCGCCTTTGTACCTCGTGCAACCGTTATGGGCACCTTGCTAATACTTGCTGTGTACCTCCAAATGCACGTGCCGCTCCTCAACAACCTGTACCATCTGCTCCTCGAGCTGCTAATAACCCTCAAGCTCAAGCCGGTGTTCCAAATACCCGTGCTTGTTACCATTGTGGAGATCCTAGTCATCTCTGTTGGTGCATAATGCCAGTAGTTCATAGTCTAGTGTCTGTAATCGAGTCTGTAATGTTTAATTATGTTTTGTATGTTTAAGCGAAGTTACTGACAAGTTCGCTTAACAGGCGAACTTGTTAGTTAAGCGAAGTTATGGACAACTTCGCCTGAACATGCCAGGCGAAGTTGTCGTGTATTTATATACCTAGCTTACGGCTTAGGAAGGAGTTCCAGTAAGTTGTTCATGTTAGTTTGTTCGAGTTGTTACGAGAGCTGTAACGTGTGTCTGTAATAGTGATATCGTATCACGTGTTTGAGTTATAATATAACGTGTTCGTTTATCGTATCGTGTGTTCGTGTGATTCGTGTTCTACGCTCGTAACGATCTACGCAGGGATTCCGCACCTGAGTTGATCGAGATATCTCGTGAGATCCGTCCAGGGAACCTACAATTGGTATCAGATCATTTGCTCGATTGTGTGGTTCGGGATATTCACGCGGGTGTAGAAATCGTCCCGTTTCGACTATTCGCGGGACGTGTTTTCTGTGTTTTTGAGTCAATCTTACCTTCTACCATCGTATTTAAGCCTTTGCACCGTCAAAAACCTCGTAAAATCCAGATTTCAGATCTGCAAAAACGTCCGTGTTCATAGGGCGAAGTTGCCGTCAGGATACGTAGGGTTTCAGCGAAGATATAAGGTTAAGCGAAGTTATCCACAACTTCGCCTACCTTCTCAAGTTCGCCTAACCCAGCGAAGTTCTCTACAACTCCGCCTACCTCCTAAGTTCGCTTACCTTAAGCGAAGTTAATCATCAGCGAAGTTCTTCTGCGAAGTTAAGACTAAAGCGAAGTTATCCGTAACTTCGCCTACAGTGCTTTAAA
Organism: Bidens hawaiensis; assembly: GCF_021521415.1. Taxonomy (NCBI): domain Eukaryota; kingdom Viridiplantae; phylum Streptophyta; class Magnoliopsida; order Asterales; family Asteraceae; genus Bidens; species Bidens hawaiensis. The sequence continues at coordinate 60,629 of NW_027506009.1, read as the reverse complement.
AAAAAAATTAATTTTTCGGGTTTCTTACTTTTCGGGAAAGATGTCGTCGATTAACATCTCTGAGTTAGTAAAGATGGAAGTTGAAGCTGGGTCAGCTACTAAGGCCCCAAGATTGCTGAAGGGAACCGATTTCGTTGCATGGAAGGATCGGTTCATACAATACGTTAAATACCAGGATGCGAAGATGTGGGTATGCATCCAGGATGGTTATATTCCACCAGTTATGGAGTATGAAGGTCGTGATCAAATCAAAAAGTATAGCAAAATGGAAGAAGAAGAGAAAAAGATGTATGAGGCCGAGAGCAAGGCTCATGCTGCTATTACTATGGCTCTTCCACAAGAGATCCTTCATACGTTTAGAAAGTATACGTCAGCAAGAGAGCTTTGGGAAGCTCTTGAGAACAGATTTGAAGGGAATGTAGGAATCCGTGCTTCCAAGATAAAATTGCTCAAAACCCAGTTCTCAGTCTTCAAGTATTTGAAGAATGAATCCTTAGATGATATTATCACTCGATATTACCATCTGATGACTGAACTGAGCAACTATTCTATTTCCTACCGAGAAGAAGAAATAGTTGAGAAGCTTCTAGATGCTCTCCCACCAAAATGGGAGATGTACACTGTGCTGATGAGGGAAGACAAAGACTTTCCCACATATGATCTAGAAACGGCAGTCAACAAGCTCAGAACCTTTGAGCTTAACATGGTCAGAAAAGAGACACCTACGGATCAGGTTCAAGATCCAGGTATGAATGGAGCTAAAGTCAACACTAGCTCAGGATCGAAGACTGAATCTGCTGCCTACTACTCGAAGGGAGAGTCGGGCGCAAACTCATCACATGAGGGTCATGTGTCAGTCAACACAAATGGTGATGTTTGCTATGTAGCAGGTGGATCGAGTGGTTCTCAACCCCAGGTAAGCAAGAGTAGTTACTCTCCAAGTATTCCCAGCAACAACTACTCTAAGATGCCTATGAGTGTCAAATCTGCTGAAGAGCAGTTTGGTCTCTATGCTTCTTTTATTGCTTCCTATGAGAACTACATTCAGGGGAAGATTGTTGATCCAGCTATGTTGGATGAAGACTATGACCAGATTGATGCTGATGATATGGAAGAAATGGATCTACAATGGCAGATGGCCATGATCGTGAGAAGAGTGAAAAGGTTTATGAATAAGACCGGAAGAAAGTTTGTCGGTGGAAGGCCAGGGTTCGACAAGACGAAGGTAAGATGCTACAATTGTCAGCAAAACGGTCACTTTGCAAAGGAGTGCAGGAATGAGCGTGTAGAACGAAGTCAGGGCAGGTCTACACAGCAAAGTGGGGGTTCTAAAGATTATAGTGCCATGATGTCCAGAGAAGCTGGTGAATACAACTGGAACCTGCAGACTAAAGAAACTTTTGAGCAGGCAAATTTGGCGAAGGTTGAAACTGAAGAAAGTGAGAAGGTTACCGGAGAAGAAAAAGCTTTCATGGCAGATGTTAAAGACCAGCTCTCCGAGGTATGTTCTAAACCTACATGTTCTAAATGTGAAAACTTGTCTGAGCAATTAGCAACTATAACCGATCAGTATGTTAGGTTGGATGCTGAATTTAAAACCCTAAAAGAAGATCATCATTTTACAAAAGCAAGAGAAAATAGCTATAAAGTCAAAATAAAAGCTTGTGAAAAAGATGTTAAAACTCTAAAAACAAAACTTGCTGAAAAAATTGAAGTGATTGATTTAAGCTATGAAGTTTTGGAAGAAAAAACCAAACTAATTGCTGATAGAGAAAAACAGATTGCTGATCACCAGGTAAAAGTGGTGGAACTGAATAGAAAACTAGGGCAGTTCAGAAATTCCTCTGCTATTCTTGATCACCTTGTTAGTGATCAAGGTTCCTCTGCTAAGAGAGGAGGAATCGGTTATCATGAGGTTCCACCACCTTATAATCACAATTACACTTTTAACCCTAGTGTTCAGAAATCTGTTGACTTTGAGGTTGCTCAGACAGTACCAGTTAAAGTAACTTGTAAAGAACCAAATGTTAGTGGAGGCGAAACAAGTTCGCCTGTTTTAAGTGTTATAATTTCTGATCCAAGTCCAGTCTCATCGGATTCGGATAAGTCATCCGAGTCTGGTAAGGCAAAAGAGGAGGTGGTATTACCCAATGGTGGAGAGAAAGATAAGACGAATAAAAAGAGTACTCCACTAAACCCGTATGTCCCACCATATGTGAGACGAACGGGCTGTAATAAAGCCTCGACATCTAAAACACCGGTTGATAAAAAAGTTGAGCATAGGTGTTGTTTTAGGTGTAATCAATTAGGACACCTTGTTGCAGATTGCCCTCTGAAGCAGCGATTCAGAGGTGTGAGACCTACTAAAACTGAGAATAAGCCTAATAGTAATTATCATACTGCTAAAAATGAAAACCATTCAAAATTCAAATATGTGACTAATTCAGGTTTTCATAGAAACAAATCTCAGTTTTACACTACTAATAACCAAACTACAAACTATAATTCTTTCAATTCACTAAGGTTTGGAAGGCCTCACAATCAATCTACAAGGAGGTATCCTAGTAGGACTTACAGGAATTATCAAAGTACTAACTTTGGAAAGCCAAAGTTTGGGATGTATAGATCCAAGACCAATTGGTCTTGGGTCCCTAAATTCTAATCTTTTGCTTTATTGTGCAGGAACAGTTGAACAGGGCTGCCAACAATCTTTGGGTTGTGGATAGCGGCTGTTCCCGGCACATGACGGGTAACAAATACTTGTTACACGATTTGAAACCTGTTCAAGGAGGGAGAGTGAGCTTTGCCGGTGAAAGTGGAGGCAAGATTACAGGAATGGGAACGGTGTCGAACGGAAAGATGACATTGGAGAAAGTTAACTTTGTGGAAGAATTGAAGCACAATCTGCTGAGTGTGTCGCAGATCTGTGATAAGGAGTACACCGTTCACTTTACAAAGAATGAGGCGATTGTGTTGCAACCTGGTTTTCAGATACCAGAGGAGTGGATTGTGATGAAGGCTCCACGTGATAGGAATACGTACATTATGGATATGAGGTCGACTGAAATGGCCACGGAAGAATCATGCCTTATGACAAAAGCAAGCGAATCGGAGTCCGAATTGTGGCATAGGAGAATGGGGCACATTCATCTTCGGAAGATGAACCACATTGTCAAGAATGGACTTGTGCTGGGCGTTCCCTTGAAAAGTTTCAATTTTGAAGACAAATGTCTACCGTGCAAGAAGGGATAGCAGCACAAGAAATCCCATCACACCAAGAAGGTCAATTCAATTGCCAGTACCCTAGAATTGCTTCACATGGATCTCTTCGGTCCCGTGAATGCAAAAAGTCTAGGAGGTACTTCATACTGCTTGGTGATCACTGATGACTACTCACGATATTCGTGAGTATATTTCCTGAAATCAAAAGATGAAACGGCTCAGATGGTGAGGAATTTGATTACCAAAGTTGAGAACGTTATGGATAAAAGGGTTAAGTTCATCAGGAGTGACAATGGAACGGAGTTCAAGAATTTTGAGATGGAGATCTTCTGCCTTCAGAAAGGGATTGAACACCAGTACAGCGCTCTGTATACACCGCAGCAGAATGGAGTGGCTGAAAGGAAGAATAGAACATTAATTGAAGGAGTCAGAACTATGCTGGCTGATTCAAAGCTTCCTGTGGTGTTCTGGGCTGAAGCTGTTGCTACAGCCTGCTATATCCTCAATAGAGTCTTGACGGTTAAACAACTTAATAAAACGTGTTATGAGCTTATGCATGGGAGGAAGCCCAACTTGAGTGGTCTTGAACCATTCGGGTCCCCTTGTTCGATTTTAAAGACAAATTCTAAATTTGGTGAAGTAGCCGATGAAGGAATCTTAGTCGGTTATGTTGTTGGGACACCCAACAGACGTGTCTTTAATACATCGACCAGCAAGTTTGAGGTGGTGTGTAACACCGATATCACAAGTTACCAACCGCCAAAACCAAGCAACGGACCTGCTGAGTTTTTCGACTATGTTAAACTTTTTAAGTCTTTTAACATACCGTATTTGGATATTGCTGAAGAAGAAGAGAGAGTTGCTACGAAGATGATCCTTGATGAGGAAGAAAATCTATTGCAAAGACAGCTGATCGATAAATGTCAACCTTCCTCATCAAATGCTATCGATACCCCTGCTGCCTCGACTGAAGAAGAATTTTTCAATCCGTTTCACTCTCAGCAAGAAACAATCATTGACGAGCTCTCTTCTAACTTGGAAGACAATTTGCATGTCGGTTCTGTTCCGACCACGAGAATTCATAAAGATCACCCTTTGGAGAATGTGATTGGTGATGTGTCCTCCGGTGTACAAACAAGACGTAGCTTGAATGAGCACACCTGTGTTTACACAAGCATTAAGGAGACAGGCATAATCAACGAATGCTTGTACACCTGCTTTATCAGCCAGATTGAACCGAAGAATTATCAAATGGCTCTCAAGGACAGCTCGTGGGTCGAAGCCATGCAAGAAGAGTTGGCTCAGTTCAAGAAAATGGAAGTTTGGACTTTGGTTGAAAAACCAAAGAATGTGCATGCGATAGGCACAAAATGGGTGTTTAAGTGCAAGAGAGATGAGAAAGGGACTATTATAAGAAACAAGGCGAGGCTAGTCGTTAAAGGTTTTAATCAACAAGAGGGGATTGATTATAATGAAGTGTTCGCTCCTGTCGCAAGGTTGGAAGCCATTAGATTGTTTTTGGCGTTCGCTGCTTATAAGAAGATGAAGGTATTTCAGTTGGATGTAAAGAGTGCGTTTCTGAATGGGAAAGTTGATGAGGTAGTGTATGTTGAGCAACCTCCGGGTTTTCCTGACCCAGACTTTCCTGATCACGTGTACAAGTTAAGCAAGGCATTGTATGGACTACATCAGGCACCTCGTGCCTGGTATTCAAATTTATCAGATTACTTGCTTGAAAATGGGTTTGAAAGAGGGAAGATAGATAGCACGTTGTTCTTCAAGAGAGATGGAAGCGACTTCCTGCTGGTGCAAGTCTACGTGGATGACATTATCTTTGCTGCATCAAGAGTCTCCATGTGTCAAGATTTTGAGGCCGTCATGAAAAAGAGGTTTGAAATGAGTGCTATGGGTGAACTAACTTTCTTTTTAGGATTGCAGGTTGATCAGAAGAAGGATGGGATGTTCATTCATCAAACCAAGTATGTCCATGATGTGCTCAAATGCTTCAAGATGGAGGACAGCACTCCATTCGACACTCCAATCTGCGTCAATCACAAATTGGGTGCTGAGTCAGACGGTGATGCAGATGTGGACCCAACTCAATATCGGGCAATTATAGGTTATTTAATGTACTTAACTGCTTCTAGGCCTGATATAATGTTTGATGTTTGTCTTTGTGCACGCTTTCAGGCAAACCCAAAAGAATCTCATCTGAAGGGTGTGAAGAGGATACTGAGGTATCTCAAGGGCAAGCCGAAGCTGGGGTTGTGGTACCCGAGAGGAGGAGACTTGGAGCTAGTCGCTTACACAGATTCTGATTATGGAGGGTGCAATCAGAGTCGGAAGTCAACAACTGGAGGATGTCAGTTTCTTGGTGGCAGATTGGTGTCGTGGCAATGCAAGAAGCAGACTTCAGTCGCAATTTCAACCTGTGAAGCAGAATACATGGCAGCATCCAACTGCTGCTCCCAGGTTCTTTGGATTCAACAACAGTTGCGCGACTATGGTCTGAATTTCTTACTTACTCCTGTTTGCATTGATAACACAGCTGCTATCTCAGTAACTAACAATCCCGTGAAGCACAGTAAAACTAAACATATTGACATACGTCATCATTTTATACGGGATTGTGCTGAGAAGAAACTGATTGTGCTTGAAAAGGTGGATACGCTTGATAATTTCGCTGATCTTTATACTAAAGCGTTTGACAAAACAAGATTTCAAAACCTTATCGAGCTGAATGGGATGATCAATCCCGAGTAACCATGCTTTTCATGTTATATTTTAAAAAAAAAAAAAAAAAAAAAAACGTCACTATCGCTTAAAACTTTGTCGGTTGCCTCAGTTTGAAGGACTTGTCTTCGGATATGTTTTGGTCCTCATTTTCTACTTGTAGAATTTGAGGATAGCCATTAACCAAAGGACTGAAAGAGACCGGGGCGGTTTATGATGAGTTTTCATTCTTTCACTTAAAATTAGTCGATCATACTTAGTTAGAAGGACACATACTTGTATGTGGTCGGTCCAGCTGATCCATTGGATCTTCGGGATAGCCGTTTACCTGAAGACTTTGTTTTGGTCGGGGCGATTAATGTTAAAATTTTTAAAAGGGAAATGAAATTATTTTTCAAGTCTGCTACTTCGTAAGAAGTTCGTTTGCTATGTTTAACAGAAAATTGATCCAACCTTGGAAAATGATAAATATACTGATTCTGTGTGCTTAACTAGTGAAGTTATTAGGCTTAAAAGGCTTTAGGACAGTTATTGTATGTCATGGTAGCTTTTTATGGTACGTAAAAGTAGATGTGATACAAACTAAATCTACTTGATTTTATGTGGAAACTCCCTACGAGTTTTGCATGTCTCCATATATATCTTTCCGAATGATAGGCAGAAAAGCGATTATCCAGTCATACACGAGCCCGTACATGTTCTGATTCCCGTAAAGATAGTGTGTGAAGAAACTGCAGTGATCCAGATTCGGGACTTGCAGTTGTTTACTACTCTGAAGTCTATGTAAATGTTTATCATAAAAAAAAAAAAAAATTATTATGAGTTATGAAAACATTCTAGAGCTGAAAATGTCAAGACTTCTCAATCATGGAGTAAGAAAGAGAACGGGAAGCAGATGAAGAGTACTTACAAACTTAATCAGACACTATGGGTCGAGGTCAATTCGGGGTGACTTGGGGAAAGCCAAATATGCTTTGAGGATAGATAGGAGGCATCATAATCTCTGAGTTGTTGCCCACTTAAATTTTGAGGAATAATTGAACCTAACTCGTATCACAGAAATGATGAAAACCATCTTAAGTTATTTACCTGCTTACAACCTGTTTCTTTATGTCATAATACAGCTAAACACGGATCTATGTGACAGTCACGTAATTAGTATGATTTCTGTTCGGATCTTTTCTAAAACGTAGTAGTCCCTATCGAGACTGAAATTTGATCCCTTGTACTTTAATTTTTTTTTTAAAGTTTTTTCGTACTTAGGTAGTTTATGATTTTATAACTGGTTACTTGGACTTGATCGTGTTATTTAATTCTTAAAGGGAAGTTTTAAAAGTTAATTGCAAAATGTTCAAATTATAAGGGTTGATTTTGTAAATATAGGCGATGTTGTTAAACAGGCGAACTTGTGAATAACTTCGCCTAGGCGAAGTTAACCGTAACTTCGCCTGTATAACTCCGCCCCTATATAAGGATTTTCAAAGGTCATTCGTTCATTATTTTATATATCAGCGAACTTATTCTCGAATATCACAGCGAACTTAATTCGATTATCATCTGATTATCTTTTTTTTCGATTTCAATCAGTATTCAAGGTGTGTTTGGGTTCTATATCTTATAATCGATGTTCAATGTTGTTAACCCTAGGTTGTTTCGACACCCGGTTAGCGACCTCGGACGTTCGAACCTTATACCCGATTTCAAAGCTTGTTTTTACGTGTTCATGAGCAAACTGATCGTCCGGATTGCCTTAATATCATGTGTTTTAGTCTCCTAAATCGTCAAAATTGACCGACACACCAGATTTTCGATGATTGAATCAACCTTACTGTCGCCGTTTCAGATTCAGGCGAACTTAAGGTTTAGGCGAAGTTATCCGTAACTTCGCCTGAGGCTCAACTTCGCCTGAGGCGATGTTGTGGTGAGGCGAAGTTATCATTAACTTCGCCTGGACCTTTTAATTTTTTAATTATTAGACGAACTTAAAAATGAAGCGAAGTTGTTCCCAACTTCGCCCCAACTTTAACTTCGCCTATACAGATTTTATCACAACTTCGCACATGGTAACAAGCGAACTTGTGGTACGCCTTAACGTTTATCTAACTTGGTTCGTTTGTTGCAGATATGGCTGCAGTAGCAGGTGCTGGAGGTGCTGGAGGAGATGACGGAGATAATCAGAGGCAATTCTTCCCGGGTCATAACATGTATATCACCTTAGACCCGGAAGCGAGCGGTGTTGAGGATTACCGCGAGATAATCACATTCCTCATTCGCTCGAGGATATTCCACGCTATCACTACGACTCTGCCAATTTCCTTACCCAATATCGAGGATTTCTGGCAGACTGTGGAATACGATTGCCGCGTTGAGCCCCCGGTTATGCGAGCAACCGTCAACAATCAAGAGGTTCAGTTCTTATCTGAACAAATACGGGTGGCTTTACGGTTCGGTGAGGAGACTAGGGATGACCCTACAGAGTTTGTGGCTCCGTTCCGTGATGGAGCGTTTCTCCGAATGGGCTATTCTGGTCCATTAGGTGATACTCAGAGGAGGAAGGGTTTCCTACTCGATCAGTGGCGCTTCCTCATGCACGTAATGATTGTCTACATGTCTGGGAGGAAGGCGGGCACTGATGGTATGGGTGCGACCATGCAGTCAGCAATGACTGCTCTGACTTATAACAAACGTTATAGCTTTAGTCAGATGGTCTTTTACGAGATCGATAGACAGAGAAGAGCGATGGCCCGTGAGAGGTTCATCATGTATCCAAGATTCATTCAGATGATCTTGAATCATGTTGCTCCCACATTGCCTCAACGACGTCCAATAAGATACGTGGAGAGTGTGAGCAAACGTATCTTCGCTCAATGCCAAACATCCAGCGCGATGAGCAAGCCTGAACTGCGTCCAAGGCATACTCCACTCTTTGGGTACTTAATAAACCCGGGGTATGTGCCAGCTCGTGGGGATGAGTTCAGAGACCCGGCACCACAACAGGCAGGAGCATCTCATGCTATACCTGCTGCTCCTATTGTGTCACCGGAGGAGGAAGTGGACCTTGATGCAGAATTCGGAGGTCAAGGATTCTTCGATATGGATCGGGTGGATCCAGAGGAGAACGTTCAGATCCCAGTTGAACGTGTCTCGACTGTGCGTGTTACTAGAGCAGCTACGACGGTGGCTGACTCAGATCTTGATGATGTTATGGATGAGGCGAGAAGGATGTTGGTGACTCGAGAGAGGACGTTAGGGAAGAGAAAGATGACAGTTGATGATAGTGAGTCAGAAGAAGAAGAAGAAGAAGATATTCACAAACTGATCAGACGTTCAAGACGGGAAAGGACAGGTGCAGGTATGGGAGCTGGAGAGACTTCAAGAGTTGTACGGTTCGCTCCATCCACACTGTCAGGTATGTCGATTGTTCCTACATCTGTACAGGTTACAAGTTTAAGTGCCGCGGATGTTCCCGTGGTGGCTACATCAGCTTTCGGTATCCCATCGATCACACTACAGATGACGACTCCGGAGATTGTGTCTTTACCACCTCCAACCCTTACTCCTTCAGAGGTGGTTGCACAATTTGTTGAGTCGACAGTCGTTGCAACTGCAGGGTTGTCGGTCATGATACCACCTGCGGTTACGTCCACAACTGCTTCTGATGTCCTGGTTTCATTCGAAATCCCTGCTGAGTATACTCAAGACACATCTCACATGAGGTTTGATTTCGATGCAACCCTCTCAGACTCGGAGAGAATAGCTGCACTTGAGCGGGTCGTGGCAGAACAATCAAGGGTGAATCTTGTCCAGACCCAGGCTATTCAACGCCTAGTAGCAGAGAATCAACTACAGTCGTCCCTCCTGGTTGAACATGGGCGAATTTTAGATGCTATGAAGGAGTTCTTGGCATCTCAGGGGGAGACAAGCTGTAGAGGCGACGAGTTAAGGATAAAGAAGAGAAATGATAGAGACGATGATCCCAATGCATCGAAAGGTGCAGGTGGTGAGTTGCCAAGAACTACTCAAGCTCTTGGGACTTCCACAGCTCAGGGGGAGTCTGCAGGTGCGGCTGGCGGTTCTTGTGGTGATGAGGTGGTGATGGTTGATGATGAAGATGATGTGATTGATGCTTTGAAAGAATTAGATGATGATATGTTTAGTGATGATGTGTTGTTTGATGATGATGTGCTGCCAATTGAGGAGATTGAGAAGATTGGCGCACAGATTGTGATTGAAGAAGATGTTGAAGAGGGTGAGATAATTGAGGAAAATGTTGAACACGAGATCCCAGATGTTGAGAAAGCCGAGATGGGTAATGAGATGGCAAATGATGAGACAGAATGGGAGGAGCAGCCTAGATGGAAGGAAGGCTATGCTCATTGGTTTATCAAAACTAAGAAGCCTGCTGTTCCAACCATGTTCAAGAAAAGTTATAATATCAAAGGCTATGCTGAATCAAAGAAAGGAATTATCTGTTGGCTATATGACGAACAGTTAAAAGTGTTCGTGGTGAAAAGATATGATGTGATCCAATACTTTAAGAGGACGTTGAGATCTCTCAATACATTGCCTGAATGTGAGGTGAAGGATTTGGCTAGATTGGGGTTGATTAATAGAAGTGATGACAACATGGCCAGAGTTATTGGGAAGATCGTGTGGAAAGAAAGTATTAAAGAAAAGAAGTTTGAGTTATTAAAGCCACAGAAGGGAAAGCTAGTGGAAGATAAAGAAAGGGGAATGAGAGCAGATGGCAAGCCTTGGATGGTAATGAAGTACAAACCGATTCGGTGTCTTAAAGATGTGCCGATGAAGACAATGCCCAAGGATGTGTTAAAGAACCTTAAATGGTGGTATGTTGATTGCCAGACTGCTGAAGCCGTGATGGAAGACGAAGACGAACAAGAAGTGCTAAGAGTGTATGATCCGATGCATCTTGTTAATTTATCGAAAGCTGATCTGCAGGTGTTAAATGAAAAGAAGATATTTTATATTCCTGCTTGGAAAGACGAAGCGAGGAAATATCAGCGAGTAGTCACGGTATGTGTGAGAGAAGGAGTACATGCATGAAGACAAAGAGATTGAAGGTTACAAGACACGTGCTTGAAGATCAAGACATGAAGCTACTGCCAAGGGGGAGTCTGTTGGTGCATAATGCCAGTAGTTCATAGTCTAGTGCCTGTAATCGAGTCTGTAATGTTTAATTATGTTTTGTATGTTTAAGCGAAGTTACTGACAAGTTCGCTTAACAGGCGAACTTGTTAGTCAAGCGAAGTTATGGACAACTTCGCCAGAACATGCCAGGCGAAGTTGTCGTGTATTTATATACCTAGCTTACGGCTTAGGAAGGAGTTCCAGTAAGTTGTTCATTTTAGTTTGTTCGAGTTGTTACGAGAGCTGTAACGTGTGTCTGTAATAGTGATATCGTATCACGTGTTTGAGTTATAATATAACGTGTTCGTTTATCGTATCGTGTGTTCGTGTGATTCGTGTTCTACGCTCGTAACGATCTACGCAGGGATTCCGCACCTGAGGTGATCGAGATATCTCGTGAGATCCGTCCAGGGAACCTACAATCTCCGCAATATGTGGCCATTGATAGCCCGTGCCAATCAAGCCCATGTGATGCCTCCACCATATTATGCTCACCAAGCCCAAGTGGTTCCTGCACTGTACTACACTAGCCAAGCCTACCAAGTTCAAACTTATCAACCCCCGGTCCCTCAAAGCTTTGCAACTCATACCTATGCTCCTCAAGTTCCGTAACTTATGGCTCCGCCGACTGCTACTGCTCAAGTCCCTGCTATTCAAGCCCCTCCGACTAATCAAGCTACACCAACTCCTTAAGGTTCGAATGGTCGTGCCTTCATGATGAATGTGAATCAAGCCCAAAGCTCAAGTGACGTGGTGAATGGTACGTTCTCTATTAATAACCATTCTGCTTCCGTGTTATTCGATACTGGTGCCGATAAGAACTTTATTTCGTTAGACTTTGCATACATTATTGACAAACCTTGGGATAAGTTGTCTAAGCCTTTTACCGTAGAAGTAGCTAATGGGAATTCAATTACTATTGATTCGGTTATACATGATTGTGTCATAGTTCTTAATAAGGTCAAGTTCCATAGATCTTATTCCGATGCAAATGGGTAGTTTTGATGTCATAGTTGGGATGGATTGGTTTACTTTGAATCACGTCGAGGTCGTTTGGTTTGATAAGTACCTTCGTATACCTCTTCAAGATGGTCGTATTCTTAAAGTATTCTGTAGTACGCCTGCTTCTAAGCTTAATCTCATGTCGTGCTTTCAAGCTCAACGTTACTTGCGTAAGAAGTATGTCGCCTTTTTGGCCATCGTGGTGGAGAAAGATAAGGAGAAGAAGACTCAAGATACTCCTATTGTGCGCGATTTTCCCAACGTCTTTCCCGATGATGTTGTTGGACTTCCTCCTATTCGTCAAGTTGAGTTTCGCATTGATCTTGACAAGCGGTGGAGCATGTGGTTTAATTCGATGCAAAGCGAAGAACCTTACCAGGGCTTGACATGCCGCGAATCCTCTTGAAAGAGAGGGGTGCCTTCGGGAACGCGGACACAGGTGGTGCATGGCTGTCGTCAGCTCGTGCCGTAAGGTGTCGGGTTAAGTCCCGCAACGAGCGCAACCCTCGTGTTTAGTTGCCATCATTGAGTTTGGAACCCTGAACAGACTGCCGATGATAAGCCGGAGGAAGGTGAGGATGACGTCAAGTCATCATGCCCCTTATGCCCTGGGCGACACACGTGCTACAATGGCCGGGACAAAGGGTCAGATCCCCCGAGAACTGTATATGGTACCTGGAGCTAATCCCATCGCTAAAGCACCCTACCGTCTTGCACCGTCTGAAATGCAAGAGCTTTCGAGCCAATTGCAAGAACTCTCCGATAAGGGTTTTATTCACCCGAGTTCTTCTCCTTCGAGCGCACCTGTTTTATTTGTGAAGAAGAAGGATGGATCATTTCGTATGTGCATCGACTATCGTGAACTCAACAAGCTTACCGTCAAGAACCGTTACCCGCTCCCTCTTATCGATGATCTTTTCGATCAACTTCAAGGAGCCGCTTGCTTCTCGAAGATCGATCTTCGTTTGGTTTATCATCAACTTCGTGTTAATGAAGATGACACACCCAAGACTGCTTTTCGTACTCGATATGGGCATTACCAATTTTGTGTTATGCCTTTTGTGCTAACTAACGCACCCACGGTTTTCATGGATCTCATGAACCGTGTGTGTAAACCCTACTTGGACAAATTCGTAATTGTTTTCATCGATGACATTTTGATCTACTCGAATTCCGAAAACGATCACAAAGAGCATCTACATGCTATCCTTGACCTCCTACGGAAGGAACAATTGTATGCCAAGTTTTTGAAGTGTGAGTTTTTGCTTAAGGAAGTTCAATTTTTGGGCCACATCGTTAACGACAAAGGTATCCATGTTGATCCCGCAAAGATCGAAGCCGTCAAGAATTGGAAGACACCGACATCTCCCACCGAAGTTCGTTCTTTTCTTGGTTTGGCGGGATATTACCGTCGTTTCATTCTTAACTTCTCAAAGATTGCATTGCCCCTCATCGCTCTTACACATAAGGGTAAACCTTACGAGGGGGGTCAAAGCAAGAGGAAGCATTTCAAACTTTGAAGGACTTGCTTTGCAATGCTCCTATTCTTGCTCTCCCTGAAGGTAGTGAAGATTTCATTGTATTCTGTGATGCTTCTAATCAAGGTCTAGGTTGTCTTCTCATGCAACGAGACAAGGTTATCGCGTATGCTTCGAGACAACTCAAGGTTCACGAAAAGAATTATACGATGCACGATCTCGAGCTTGGTGCTGTCGTATTCGCCTTGAGGATTTGGAGACATTATCTCTATGGTACCAAATGCGTAGTATTTACCGATCATAAGAGTCTCCAACATATTTTTTATCAAAAGGAACTCAATATGAGGCAACGTCGTTGGGCCGAGTTACTTGGCGACTATGATTGCGAGATTCACTACCATCCCGGTAAAGCGAATGTCATGGCCGACGCTCTTAGCCATAAGAAACAAGTCAAATCCGTGTTGTTTACTTGTTTTCTCGTTCAAAATGATCTCGAAGAGCGTGTTCTTAACTCGCAACACGAATCCTTCACCGAAGGCAATATGTATGACGAGATGTCATGTGGTGTGGAATTACAATTGGAAACCGAACCCAATGGTTTGCTTTATTTCCTTAATCGCTTATGGATTCCCGATCGTGATGACCTTCGCACATTCATAATGGACGAAGCCCATAAGTCACGATATTCTGTTCATCTCGGTGCTGATAAAATGTACGCCGATCTTCGTTCAATCTTTTGGTGGCCCGGAATGAAGAAAGACATTCCCCTCTACCTTGCGAAATGTCTCACTTGCTCTAAAGTCAAACCCGAGCATCATCGACCTTATGGTCTACTCGAGCAACCTCCCGTTCCCGAATGGAAGTGGGAAGATATTGCTATGGATTTTATTACTAAACTTCCTTCTACCCGAAAGCAACATGATAGTATTTGGGTAATCATCGATCATTTGACGAAGTCTGCTCATTTCATTCCCATCAAGGAAACTTCGGTTGATCGATTGGCGCATATCTACGTTGAAAGGATTGTTTGTCATCATGGTACTCCGTTAACCATTATCACCGATAGAGATGGTCTTTTCACTTCTCATTTTTGGAAATCCCTCTAATCCGCTTTGGGAACTCGTTTGGATCTTAGTACTGCTTATCATCTACAATCTGATGGTCAATCTGAGCGTACGATTCAAACTCTAGAAGACATGCTTCTCTCATGTGTCCTCGACTTTGGTGGCAATTGGGATATTCATCTACCGCTTATATTGAATTTTTGTATAACAATAGCTTTCACTCTAGTATTGGTATGGCGCCTTTCGAACCTCTTTATGGCCGCAAATGTTGCTCTCCTATTTGTTGGAATGAAGTTGGAGAATCTCAAATTACTGGTCCGGAGTTAGTTCAAGAAACGACTGATCGCATTGCTCAAATCCACCAAAATTTACTCGCTGCTCGTAGTCATCAAAAGAGTTATGCGGATAAGTGTAGGAAACCTCTTGAGTTTAACGTTGGTGATCGTGTTCTACTCAAAGTATCTCCATGGAAAGGTGTTGTGAGATTTGGAAAGAAAGGGAAGCTATCTCCTCGTTTCGTTGGACCTTTTGAAATCATTGAGCGTATTGGTCCTGTTGCTTATAAACTTGATCTCCCATCTGAACTCTCAAATATTCACCCGGTATTTCACGTTTCAAATTTGAAGAAGTGTCTTGCCGAGGGTAATTTTCAAATACCTCTGGATGAAGTTCGTATTGAAGAGACCATGCATTACGTTGAAAGACCTGTTGAGATCATGGATCACAAAGATAAAGTTACTAAGCGTAGTCATATACCGTTAGTCAAGGTGCATTGGGAATCGAAGCAAGGAGCTGAGTTTACTTGGGATCATGAAGATCAAATGAAGGAGAAGTATCCTCATCTGTTCGCTACAGCTATTCTCTAATTTCGGGACAAAATTCCCAAAAGTAGAGGATACTGTAACATTTCGGGTTTTACCATATTCGTTTGTTTTGTTTTAATCATTGTACGAACTTTTTTCGATCCTAAACTTTATTAATACTTTGCATTATGAGTTATGAAGTTTCCTTATGTTCACTTTTAGCCCTCCATGTTCTATTTAATATATATTATATCATAAATGTTCACAAAATGACCAACATACAAACAAGAGGGACCATTTGTGTCACAAAGAAAAATCCCCACCCTTGGATACCGTGGCGCTACGCGGCCACCCCCATGCCCGCCGCCGCGCGGTGCGGTGGGTGAGCTGGTTAGTCAGTTCGTTTTATATTATTTCCTTAACTCGTTTTGGCATAAAATTGTGTATTTTCGGCATGAATCGCAAGACTTAAGGGCCAAGACATCTCCATATAACTGAAATATATGTTATAATTCGTTTCTTAACCATCAAGACCATATCTTTTGGCTTTAATCAGTGATTCTTTCATTAAAACATAGATTATTACTCTAACGGGCCAAAAGTCCAAAGTTAGTTCGTTTTAGCCTTTTCTTATATAAACAAGCCTTAAACCCTGCCACAAAACTTTACCTAAACCCTAATATTTACCCTCCAGCCGTCCATACTCTCTGCCTCTCTCAATTCTCTTCGGTTTTTGGTGTTTCGTTGAAGAACCGTTCATTAAACGGTTGACTTTGCATGCTTAACGACCTTTGACTCGTTATATCACATCATTCGTGCATATTCCAGGTAAGTTGTAAACTGAGTTTTCATTCATAAACATTCTCTAGTCGATAACCCTCAATCAATTTCTGAGATTGACGGTTATTGACTGGTCAATTGCTTTAAAACCCGACAAAGGGTAAAATAGTTAATCTGTTAGACTTCTCGTTTTCTCATACTTCTGGTCGGATTCAATGTTCGGTCCAGAAGACTTTTCTTATTGAAATTAAATTTTAAGGGTTCTGACCAAAACCCGACTCCCGACTCGAAGTTCGGATTCTGGTCAGCTCGACTCGTTTAACTATTAAAATCGACATAACTCGAGTTATACATATCCGTTTGGATTGATTCCAGCGGCAATAGTTTTGCTTTTACTTATACTTTCATACCGTTAAGTTTCAGGCTCTGTTGATTATCTTCATTCAGCGCGTTAATCGGAAGACTCCTTGTTTATTTCTTAATATCATATTAACTCGCTTATCTTAAGGTGAGTTTTGTCATTCCCCCGTTTTCACATATTTTCAAACGTTTTGGGGGCATATACATAATTAAAGTATTTATATTATACATATCTTAATCATTAGCAAACGTTGTATTGTGTGTGAATTGCTAGACTTAAATTGCTAATTGATTACTTGTTTAATTTGCGTATTCGGAGAGGTCCACCATGTTCTCATTATAGTATGATCATACGACCGTTTAGTTGTAACCGGCGCCCGATTCGCTTGGCAATGGTTCACTTGACACTTATTTGCTCATTGGTTTGGTTTATTTACCGCTTTACTTACGTTTTGTGATGGGTTTTAACAAGATTATCAAAGTGATAAAACCTTACTTTTACCAAAAACGCAGCGGATAAATGTTTTAAACCTTGTTAGTTTATAGTGTATAAAACCAATTTTATACATGCAAAACCCAAACCCGGATCCAAATACGAAATACATACTATCAAACACATGCATGTCACTATAAGTCCATGCATGTTAAGACTACCTTTCAAAACCAAGGAAATGTGAAAGGGATGATGAGTGGTAGGCTAGAACTTCAAGATAGGAGTTCCTCAAGCTTGTATACCCTTCAAGCCTTCAAGCAAACACCTTGTAGCTAGGATTTGCACTAAAAAATTTTCTTCCTCCCTTGGCTCCTCCTCTTGGCCGAAAATTAGAGAGAAAAGAGACAGAGTGGAAAACTTTTTTGTTACTTGCAAAAAAAATGAGAGTGAAAGAGGAAGTAAGTGTGTATCTTTTGGCACCACCCATGGCACCAATTAGAAACCTTGCATGTCTCCGCTAACATTTGAAATAATAATAAAATAATAAGAGAGAAAGAGATTCCTTCCTTGTTATTATTATTTTTTTTTAAACCTTCCATTTATATATTTGTGTTATAAAACTTATTTATTATAAGTGTAACACAACATATAAGCAACATGCTAGGTAACCATTTTCACATATTGTTATTTAATCATCTTAAATAACACAATGGAATGTTCTCTCTCAAAATATAAATCATCCATATGATTTATTCATTTCACAAGTACATTGTATTTAAAAACCCTTTTCCAAATAACATAAATGTCAATATTTATTTACTTATGACCATATCATATATAAACAAATATAATTGGTGTTTGTCTAGCTTGTTATCGGGTATGACCCAACTTGGATCATAACGTACTAGCCACATCAATTATAATATGTGTCTTGGGCAGACCGAGTCCAACATTTTGCTACTTTTCATATTATATATTATTGCAAAACTTAATGACTTGCTCACTCAATATATTTGTTGACAAAACTATTGTATTTTCTACGTATATGCAGGTTATCGTTTAAACTAAAGACTTGGAGTATTGGACTGCTAGATTGAGACCCTAGGCTATTTCAAGAAACACTTTCTTTAAGTTATAATTTGGATTATTTCTATTTTGTCATGGATTATTTGTTTTGGATTTATTTGCTACATTTGGATATTTTGTTTTATTTGGAATAAAATTAATTATTAGATATTGCCACAGTTATTGCATGATAGTTACCTCGAGCTATGAGCAATCATGCTCACGCCCCGGCATTTCCGCCTTTGGTTGGGGTGTGACACATATGTCCCCAAAACTTTTGAAAACAGTATATAAAAAGGGGAATGATCAAACTCACCTTAAGCAATTACTAAATCCGATTAAACGAGCTAACGAATAAGCGAGTCGTCCACTACACGTCAAATGTTATAAACAATCAGAATATGAATATGTTAGATAAGATAATACAATTAAAAACGAACTCGTGGCCACTAGAATCAATCCAAACGGACGAGTAGAACTCTAGTTATGTTATATTTAAGATTTAAGCGAGCTGGCACTGACCAGAATCCGAATAGCGAGTCGGAAGTCTGGTTTTGGTCAATAGCCTTAAAATTTCGTTACAAGAATAAAAGTATTCTAGACCGAACGTTGAATCAGACCAGAAGCATGAGAAAACGTAAAGTCAAACTTGTTGACTATTTTGCCCTTTATCGAGTTTTAAAGCGATTGACCGGTCAACACCCTTCAATCTCAGAAATTGATTGAAGTTTATTGACTAGGGAATATTTATGAACAATTTCTTAGTTTGCAACTTACCCGGAAAGTGAAAGGATCAACCAAGAAGATGAGTCAAAGGTCGATGTATAA
Source organism: Bidens hawaiensis (assembly GCF_021521415.1). NCBI lineage: Eukaryota > Viridiplantae > Streptophyta > Magnoliopsida > Asterales > Asteraceae > Bidens > Bidens hawaiensis. The sequence goes on along the minus strand of NW_027506009.1, from coordinate 41,713 downwards.
GCAAAGTCAACTGATAAAGCTTGTTTCTTCAAGAACAACGGCCAAACCGAAGAAGTTTATGAGGATTAAAGATAGGTTACGGCTGAGAATGATTAGTTAGTGTTTAGATAAGTTTGTGGCATGTATAATATGCCTTGTTTATACAGGAAACACAAAAACGAACTAAATATAGCTAGTTTACTCGTTTAGGAAACCGAATCAAGTTTTAATTACCAAATCAATATAAAATACAGCCATAAATCAATGTTGAGGAAGAGGTAATCTATGTGGACAAGTATTTAATGTATATTAGTTTTCTTGAGGCTTAAATTACTCGATATAGTCCAAAAATAAGCGATTTAGATGCTAAAAACAAATTAGGAAACAAAATAAGCTATTTAGAGAGAAAATCTAGTACAATAACTAACAAAATTTGGCTTGGACACCAAGAAAACGAAATTGGGATCTGTAATATCATTTCTTGGAGTTTAAGTTTCATTAATTTAATCAAAAATAAGAAATAACTGGCAAAATTACTCCTTGTAGTTCTCGAAAATGCGATTTTTAGCAGTTTTAAGCGATTTTAAAGGTTTCTAGGCTATTTGGCATGATTGAAAGTTATGAAATTATAAAATAAGTTAAACCAAGTTAAATACCAATAAATTCAAGTTTTAAATAGTTCAAAAGATTCGAATTGCATTCCCGAATCGGTTTAAACTTAAACGAATACAAATACGAAAAATCCGAGATGTTACATAAATCTCTCACGGTTTTTCCGGGTTCGTTTTTTCAGGTTGGGTTAATCGGGTTTCGAGTATCCTGGAAAACCAAAAAAAAATTTAATAAATTACAATGTTAAAGTTAAAGCAACATATTCTTCTTTACTTGTAACATAAATAAACCGATAATAAACCAACATAACTCGATAAAAAAATAAAAATAAATAAATTTAGCCAAGTCCAACCATAATAAAAATAAATAAAAAAATGCCAACAAATCGTCGTCAATAAGCCATGATTAGAGTGTTTGATCATAAATCAAAAACATAAATAAACAATAAACAGTCGGCTCATAACAGGGGGAATGAGAACAATTGATGTGGGCTAGATTATAATAACTTTAGCGGCTAAAGGTTAGCCCATCATACCTAAAACTATATTAGGTTTTTAAAACTACAAGTTTATTTAGGTTGACTTGAAATCCAAAAATCAAACCCAAGAACAAACCCGAATTACTTTGATTCGGGTTAGTCTTTTCTCAGGTTCAGGTTGCGGGTTAGTTCGGGCTTTGATATGGTTTTCTCAAGTCCAGTTTCGGTTAAAAGTGACGGTTCTACCTTTCATCATGTCCTATTACCTAAAACATGTATAAAAAAAGTCAACTAAAATAGTTGGTGAGAAACATAGGTTTTAAGGAAAAAACTAACATGTTACGCATAAAGTTCATAGTATAAGCATAAAACAACCACAAGATTAGACAAGCAATCCAATCTAGTAACGATTAATGAATGAATAGTGTGGTACAACCCCCTTGGTTGTACTAAAACGAACGATGTCCAACTCATAGAGTTGTTCTTAAAGTATGACGCAGATTTCCATCCTATGGCCATATTAGCACTACCGTGGCTTGATGTGAATCTAGGTGGATGAACATGGTGTTTTCTGAACATAAGGGATCAAAACTACAATTTAGTATAAACGTAAAAGTAAAAACTGTAATTTTGCTTGACCAAAAATCTAGCTGCAAAAAAATACTTAAATTTCAAAACGTTTACAATTTATAAAACTACCAAGATTAGAACACTAAAAACTAATAACTAATAAAACATTTTGACACTACTTTTTTAACAATTGTAAACTCGTCAATAAACAAATAATAAAAATAAATAACTAGTTGGTACATACTTCTATGTAATAAAAAGAAAATACTATATAAACAAGGCCTTTCACCTAGAAACAATAAGGGACTGTTTGCTTATGTCTGAATGAGCCTCTTAATGGTTCAGGTCTGACCTGGTCAGACTTAAAAGTGTTTGTTTTGTTAAAATGTCACATCTTAACGACTGAATGGGCCTCTTACCCGTCCAGACAAAAAACATCGCTGAATGAAAGCTGAATGGAAATTAGACTTGATTACCCTTCCTCTTCATCCTGTGACTTCTAATAGTCTTATACCACCATCAGCCATATCATCTTTCCATCTCCAGCCAAAATCGTCATCCTATAATCCTGCCTACCTCTGACCACCGCTCAAACCATCCCACCCACCATCGTCGCACCACCTTCGCAACTGCCGGCAACCGCCGTGCACAACCAAACAACTGACGTGTTGTAATTGATGGCAGGGGCGACCACCGCTGCACTCCTTTTGCAAGCGTCGGTAACCATCTCTATTTTGATTTGATAGATTTGAAATTCGTTTATTATGATAAATGTCTTAGGTCTTAATTTGTGTGCATGTATGTTAAAGTTAGGTGTAAGCATTGTTGATTTGAATTAGGTTTAGGAATTAGATCGAAAACATTTGTTTGATTGTATGCTTCCCTAAACTAATAGACAAGTTAGGGTTTAGTTTAGTTTGGTTACAAGATTCGATTGGCTTGAAGTGTTTGAACTTTGAAGCAGGGCCAGACCTAAAGTTATACCAACACAAGGCACTGCTTGGGGCCACCATATTTTTCTTAGGGTTTTCTTCAAAGTTATGTTCCAATTACGGATTTGTGGAAGTAGGTTTTAAGTTAATTCAAGACAAAATTACAGAAATTGTCCTTTATCTTTTACCCAAATTTCACTCGTTGTCCCTGATCTTCAAAATTGATCTTTTTTGTCCTTTACGTTTCAAAATCCAACAGCGTTTGTCCTTTTCGCCCAACTCCGTTAAAAATCTTCGTTAAGTCAAGTCATGTGCCTTGCACATGAGGGCAAATTGATCATTTTAACTATTAAATAAAAAAAATGTTTTTATAAATAAACAAAAACAATAAAAGCTTAAAATATATAATTTAATTCTCTCTTACTCTCTCATTATTCTTCTTCTTCTTCTTCTTCTTCTTCCTCTTCCTCCTCCTCCTCCATAGCCACCACCAAGCTTTCCGGCAGTCACCTCCAAGCTCTCCGACATCCACCACCGTCGCCGTCTTCTCCAACAAAGAAAACCACCTCCACCTCCACTCTCACCGGAAACCACCACCAACAGGGTTTACATCATCATAAACCATTTCATCATCATCAACAGCCACAATAACTGTCAACGCAAATTCAATTCAATCCTCTTCACATTTCACATATTTTCAATTTCCAAAGAAAAACCCTAAACAAATCCACTTCCCGCCATAGATTCCGGTACTCAGGCCGTCGTTGACGGTGGATCCGGCGGCAAAATAATGAAACGGCGACATGAATGTTGTTACCCATCCCAACCCCACCCGACCCAGCCGACTCTCTCTCATCTCACAATCATCCTACACTCCGACCACCACCAGACCAGCCAACCACCACCATCTCTACCGATCTCTCATCGTGCATCTCTCTTATGTTTTCTTTCATAAGATGGTGGTGGGGTTGTTCGAACAAGAACGGGACTCTCGACTCCGGCCATTCTAGTGCGGTGACAGTTGTGGTCCAAATTTAACTTATTCAGTTTGCAGATGCTTGATTTCACTTTGAGTCAATGGTTTATTGGTTAGATTTTACCTTTTTGGAGTTTGGTTTTTGAGATTAGTGATGATTAATCGGTGGGATTGAATGGTGGAGATCGATGTTGGATGGATTTTATTGAGGCAAGGCTTGCTGTATAACCGAACATTGATTTAAAGTTCAACAACAATTAGGGGAAATAAGGTGGGGGTGGGCATTGGCAGGTGGTAGTACCGGGCGCTACGGTGGTGCACCTGGTGGCGTAAGGTGGTGGCTACGGTGGTGTTAAGTTGGTGGTGGTTAACGGTGGGAGTGGAGGTAGAGGTGGTTTTCTTTGTCGGAGAAGACGACAACGGTGTTGGTTGCCAGAGAGCCTGGTGGTGGTTGTCGGAGAGCTTGGTGACAATGGAGGAAGAAGAAGGTAATTGAGGAAGAAGAAGAAGAAGAAGGTGGAGAGAGAAAGAGAATAAATATATATTAAGTTTTTTTATTGTTTATCTTTATTCATTAAAACATTTTTTTAATTTAATAGGTAAAATGACTAACTTGCCCTCATGTGCAAGGCACATGATCTGATTTAACGAGAAAAATTAACTCGGTTAGGCGAAAAGAACAAATGCTGAAGATTTTGAAACATAAAGGACAAAAAAGATCAATTTTGAAGATCAGGAACCAGGAGTGAAATTTGGGTGAAAGATAAAGCATAATTTCTATAATTCTTCCTTAATTCAATATTACCTTTGGAGCTTGTAATACCCAATGTTGGTGCAACTTGCAATTGTGTTTTATGAAGCTTAATATTTTTGAGCAATTCTTGCAGTCAACATCTATGAATATTATAAATCATATTCTATATATTATTATTATTATTATTTCATTTACATACCAACTGTCCTTTTGGTTCCACTGCTAAGTATTTGTTTAATCTAACTTTCAATTATTTTGCCTTTAAATTTATTAGGAAATATGAACCATAGGTATCCCATTTTGAAGAAAAGTCTTACTCCTTTACTAAGCTTAGAGTTAAGTGTCATTTTGGTACCTGTGGTTTGACCAACTATGCAACTGTAGTACCTATACTTTATTTTATGCAAATGACAACCCCAGTTTCAAAAAACTTGCATTTTTAGTACTTTTTTTTAATTCCGTCTATTTTATCAGTTAAGTCAAGGGTACTTTGGTAATTTTGTAATTTTCTTAATTTTTTCTTTTCTTTTAAATGTCTTCCCTCCTTTTAAATGTCGGCGACATTCACCCCCACCGGAAGTCCAATGTCGGAAACTACTTCAGCTCGTCAGCGAACGCACCAGGTTTGCCGGAAATATTTGTGAACTCCATCGTCGTTGTCGCTTCGTACTGAACCATCATAGGCCTAATAAGTCGCTGCTCGTTCTTCTCCACCGTTGTCGGATACTGTGGCAGAACCCTAGCCGCTATCGTCATCGTCATCGTCATCGTCATCGTCATCGCCACCAATTGAACCAGCAGCAGCGGCAGCATCAATCTGGTGGTTTAATTGTCGGATACTGTCGGATACCATTGTCGAATACTGTCAATTGAACCACCATGGTCGTTCTTCTCTACCATTGTCGGATACCAAGTTTGTCGCCATCGCTGCTACTAGTTCAATTGGTGGCAATGCCGATGACGATGATGATGGCGGCTAGGGTTTCGCCAAAGTATCCGACAACGGTGGAGAAGAACGAGCAGCGACGGATTTGGCCTATGATGGTTCAGTACGAAGCGACAACGATAATGGAGTTCACGAACATTTCCGGCAAACCTGGTGCGTTTGCTGACGAGCTGATGTAGTTTTCCGGCAGTGGACTTCCGGTGGGGGTGAATGTCGTCGGCATTTAAAAGGGGGGAAGGCATTTAAAAGAAAAGAAAAAATTAAGAAAATTACAAAATTACCAAAGTACCCTTGACTTAACTGATAAAATAGACGGAATTAAAAAAAAAGTACTAAAAATGCAAGTTTTTTGAAACTGGGGTTGTCATTTGCATAAAATAAAGTATAGGTACTACAGCTGCATAGTTGGTCAAACCACAGGTACCAAAATGACACTTAACTCTTAAGCTTAAGTTTTAATTGTGAGACTCTTTTATGTTATGTGATTATTAGAGTTTGATCCATTCTATTTTAATTTTTGCTTCTTATTGTTTTGATATTTCTGGTCGGAACTTTGGCAATAATATGCTGGAAATGCTGCGTGGGTAGGATCATGTGTGTGGGCTATATGAAGCCTTTTTCTTCATCAAAAGTGTTAATTTTTCCTTGCTAGATCTCTGTTGGCCCGCTATGTACATTGGTGTTTGACGGCCGAACATGAACCTCTGTAAAAGCGTGCCAAGGTTAGCCCAAATTCCACCATTTAATGTTTATTATTTATCTAATGGGCCAACTAAAAACTCAGAGTATGTAGTATAAAATATATATAATTATGTGTAAGTGTAAATGCATATATATATATATATATATATATATATATATATATATATATATCTTAAAAGGTCGAAACTCATACCTGTAAACCGGACCATTAATAAAGGGCCAGTTCCGTGTTCTACATGGGTTTGTAACATTATATCACGAGTTCGCGGGTTTCTGAAGGATTCCGTCGAGTATACCCGCAACCGGATCGGAACTGTTTAGTAAGAACAATAGGAGCACTGACCCGTTTAAGTTAAAATACATGTGCAGGGTTCATGGGTTTTGAGAGATGGTTTTGCGGGATGGTTTAGCGGGTCAAACCCGTTTTTTGCACACTCTTACGTAGTTACATTTGCATGTGTTTTAAGCCTCATTTTATTATTGTAACTATGTTTTGTTAGGCAATTTCTACGGTTCGGGTGAAGATGTCGGTTCAGGTTGCAAGTATGAAGACATTGTTCGGGCTGCAAGAAGGAAGACGCCGGTTTAGTTATTGTATATTATTTTCATTTTTAGACATTTATAGTTGTGGCACTTTGAATTTTTGTATCTTTGAAACTTTTTTGTACATTGTTTTCATTTTTACGTATATATATTTGAGTATATTTTGATTTCAATGAAATAAAACCAAAGTATTCTAGTAGTTCATTCATAATGAAATAATTCAGAGGGCAAAATAATCATTCGGGATAGTCATTCAGATGTTCAACCAAACAACACTTGTTGTTTCAGCACTTACTTAATCAGAGTCTCTTAATCATTCAGACCTCTTACTGATTCAGCACTTAATAATTCAGCATTTGTCAAACAGCCCCTTAGTAACACATTATTAAGCAACCTAAAGCATTCTCATTACCAGCTTTTAGCAGTCTTCTACATAATTCTTATTCGACCAACCCAATCTAGTTCCACGTTTCCACCACTTAAAAGTCACTCGGGTGTAAAGATATTTGCACTCCAGTCACTAGTTTTGAGTGGCTGTATAGGAATCCTGGTAACAAGTTCAAAGACCATCATTGATTCATGTTTTGACGACATAAGTAATCAACACCCAGATCACAAATTTCTTCTTGGTGGTCGAGAGGTCTTGGTAGCCACTGACTTCGGACTTTAGAGACCAGATCAACCCTGAACAGGTTCATATGGAATCTGACACTGCTTTTATACGGTTTTACAAGATGTTTCATTATGAACATAATTGCCTTCAAAAGGTTAAAAATCAACGTCTAAACTAACAACTAAAAAAGTACATTAAAAAAATTACAAAACTAAATATCATTAACCAACATAGTAGAGCATAAGCCGAGTGTCAAACACCTCGGGACCCTGTATCATTAAACTAAGATATGGCAAGAGTTAAAGTTTAGAGATGTTCAATCTCAACGAGAGAAGAAAACTGTGCATCAATATGACCAATAGCTTCTTGACTAGCTGTTACCGAGCTAAACCATTTTGACGGGTACTTTTCTGTTTTTTGTTCCATTTGTTCCATTTTACCATCCTCAATGTTCTCAAATTCTTCTACCGATTGTTCGGGTTGATTAAACAAACGGGCTTTTAACAGCTGGCAAGACTTTAGATCTTCACATGTACGCACACTGTTCAGTTTTTTGTTAAGTTCAACTAAAGTTGAATACCTTGCCTTTTTAGGCATGTCATCATACTCGGTTTCTTCATTGCCAGTTGGTGTCTCGGTTTTGAGGTTTCTTAAACCGTTGGTGATTATAAACTTCAGCTTCTCTCTTAAATTTTCAGTTCTAATCGGGTCAGCTCTAAGCTTCGTTTTCATATTTGATATCATTGTTTCAGTGTCTTCAGTTGATCCATATTTACCAAAAATCTCCTCCAAAAAAGTGATGTTTTGTAAATATCTATCAAAAGCTTCGTTTTCTATTTCTATGTTTCTGTCTTCGTATTCTTTCAGCTTCGAAAACCTCCACTCGTTTATTTGTGACGCCTCCTGTACGTTTTAATTGCATACCTTTTAGATGTTTTAAAATAAAAAACGGTGATTAATGATTGTACACAAATTGAATTAGGGAAAGTTTATGCACCTTCCTTGTTATTGGCTTCCTTGAGCGAGATGGAGTTTGCAAATTGTTAAATTGAGCAAAATTACTCGAGAGCTGCCGGAGTGAGGTGACTCTGTGAGCATTCCTAAAATCGATAATATCGTGGTTTTAAAAAAATCACCACTAGGCTACGCAGTTAATGCGGAAAAATATCGGATATCGGTCAAGGACCGATATCTGAGATATCGGTGGGATATTGGTAATTTTAATATATAAAATTCATATATATAGCAATTTAACACTAATAATTCAATATAGTCTCCTACCATTCGAATTAACCTTTTGCAACTTGCAAAACACTAACAATCATAGCAAGTATGAATTGATTAAGACTTAAAAAACTAGCATTAAACACTAAACTTATCAAGACTTAAAACACCGATATCGGGAATATCGGTGATATATCGGTCAAATATATGTCCAATATCAGTCAAATATCGCTGATATTATCGGTATCGATATTCTAACCGGTATTTTGACTTATATTTCATCAACGAACCGATAACTGATATATCACTGGTATATTGGTGATATATTGGCGATATCGACTGCATAGCCACTAAGATGTTAAGAAAAGCAGGTCGCGGGGGGGGGGGGGGGGGTATACAAATATTTTGTATTGGTAACAAGTGACTTCGGTAACAGGTCAAATTGGTCATTTTTGTCTATGAACTTCTATAAATAGCTTGTGCTAATTACGTTTAAGGAATCCATATTATTTCATATGCAAGTTTATGAATAAAACAATTTATAAATGCGATATGCATTAACAGTAGTAAAATAATTCTCAACCCATTTGACCTAACTCCTTTTAAACTATTTTTGTAATTTAGCAGTTTGACTAGTTAAATATATAACATAACCCAAATCGACTCAATCACCAGCATATGGGATGAACACTACACGTAATATATGTATACAAATATTTTGTATTGGTAACAAGTGACTTCGGTAACAGGTCAAATTGGACATTTTTGTCTAATGAACTTCTATAAATAGCTTGTGTTAATTACGTTTAAGGAATCCATATTATTTCATATGCAAGTTTATGAATAAAACAATTTATAAATGCGATATGCATTAACAGTAGTAAAATAATTCTCAACCCATTTGACCTAAGTCCTTTTAAACTATTTTTGTAATTTAGCAGTTTGACTAGTTAAATATATAACATAACCCAAATCGACTCAATCACCAGCATATGGGATGAACACTACACATATATATGTATACACACACACAGATTTCTTACCCGGATGAGGATATCTCATTTGAGTGCTGATCGGTGACAGATAAGGTTGAGGATGGTGTCTTATCCGGTAATGGTGCATTGCCCTTTAACACTGCAATCAAACACGAATAAAATGTTCATGTTATATGTCTATGCAATCTATGTATGAATTGATATTCATTATCATACCGTGTATATGGCATGGATTTTGAGCTTTCGCGCAGCAACTTTTGCATGCCTGGTACGGACACCTGTAAAATCGTTTTAGAACAAACTTATAGAAAAATAACCACATCGGACACAGATGCTCTTAGCAAATAATGTGACTGCAATAAAAAGAATAAAGAAAAATAAAACACGCAGACGGGTTGGATTTAACATGACTGACTGGAATTCATATTTCAGCATTCTCAGGACACAAAAATAATTGACACATCACTACCAAATACCTTGATTCAAATTAATTAGAAATTAGTTGTATAACTACTTAAATGCATGTTCTATAGGGTGTTTTTTTTTCGATAATTGCTAATAACCAACTGATGACAAGCATTGGGCATCACTGCTTACCTAATATAGTTGACCTTGACCAGTAATGAAATCAACCACTTTAATGTCTCATTAAGTTACAAAACACGTAGGCACTAGAAATTGCAAACACTTAATAAAAAATTAAGAGTAAATAGCTATTTGGCCACTGTGTTTTTTCTCATATAGCTCATTCGACCCAAAATGCAAATTTAAATTTAAATTTGCATTTTGGGTCGAATGAGCTATATGAGAAAAAACACAGTGGCCAAAATAGCAATTTAACAAACCTATATAAAAAGTATATGAAGAATTGATAAATAAATGACAACTATCTAAACTTATGAACAATAATTAGTTTATGAATGCAGTCGAGCAAGAAAAATAATCGCAACATAACTACACATTTAGTTTATGGATGAAATAGAACAAGAAAAGTTAATATTACATAAAACTATGAACTAATAAACAATTAATAATACGTTAAGAATTAAGATTAGTTTTAGGTTCACGTACTTAAGTTGTTGCTTCTAGGTATTGCGTACCAAAATCCAGCACAAACAAAACTTATACACAGCTCTAGCAGTTTAACCTCTGTTTATTATAAATGACAAAGCTTGCATCATCAGTATAAAGCATTCACAAGGGCTTGTTAACTTCTTACTTAGTTGATTTAGTTTCAAACAAAATGCTTAGAAAATGAATCCTGTAAATCTCTGTTGTCACGCTTTCTCATATTGATAAAAGTACTATGTCAAATGCATCTAAAAACAGTTAAGCACTATACACCTCTTTATACCTATTTTTTAATAGATAGTTTCCATTATCTACAAGGCATGACATAAATTATCAAGAATCGTGTCCATAGACCAATTTGTTAACTGTGGACAGATTCACTGTTGATGTTTTTACACACCATCTTTCACAAACAACTTTTAAGAATATCAAACCTCAAAGAAGTGGGCATCCTGCTAAAATGTGGTAGCGTAGTTGCCAATAGCGATAGCATTAAAATAGTGCCCACTATTTTATGTTTAGCAATTAGGAAGTAGAAAACATTTTGAAAAATAATTAGGTTTTTCATTCATAAAATCAAGTTTTTAAGGTGGACTTGATATTAATAGATGCCTGAGACATAGGGTGAAATTGGTGCAGTTTGGTCAATAAAAAATTAAAATGCTTAAAATATTAGGCTTTAGTTATTAAAATTAAAAATAAAAACAAATAAATAAATGTCACCATATTTACACTATTATCCGCTAAACATCAGATTAAGACGAACTCTTGCTGCGCTACATAGCGCGCTATAGCTACGCAGCTAATGCGGAAAAATATCGAATATCGGTCAATGACCGATATTTGAGATTTCGGATATCGCGGTGAGATATCGGGTAGGATATCAGTAATTTTATTATCATGCAGAATTTATAAATAGCAATTTAACACTAAAAATCAGTATACTCTCCTACTATCAACAATTTAAACTTTTGCAACTTGCAAAACAATTGTAGCAAGTAGGAACTGATTAGGGCTTAAAACACTGACATTAACACTAAAAATTGACAACTAAGACTTATCGGGAAAATCGATGATACATCAACACGGCTTTCATTGGTATTGAAAACAGGGTATGATAGTGGTCATTAGTCATTAACTTGTAGTCAACTGCTCATATTAGTTCAAGTAGTTTTCACTTGAAGAATCTCTTTGTTTTTGGCAATCAAACATTGTACCAGTTAAATTAATCCATCACTAACAATTTAAAAATACAATAATAATACTTAGGGACAGAATTCCCATGGACAAACCCTAGATAAAGAAGTTAAGAATTGGGAAGCTGAAAGAAAGAAAGAAATCTGAAGGACCTGGAACGGGCGACATTGCCGCAGTTGATGCATTTAGGTTTGTTGAGGCCGCGAAGATTCTTGGAGGAGGTTTTGATATTAGTCATGGGGGAGGAGGTGGTGTCGCCACTGTTATTGCTTAAAGCAGATGAAGCACCAGACGCCATTACGAAACCCTAACCTATCTCTCGAGTGATTCAACACAGGGGGTATTCGAAAGAAAGCAGGTGTTCCAGAGGACGAAGCCAAACCCTATATATCAACTTTCAATTTCGATTTATCCATCCCTAAATAGTAATTATTATTATTATTATTATTATTATTATTATTATTATTATTATTATTATTATTATTTTGGTTTTGTTTCACCAAATAATTGAAGCTAACATAGTTTTGCTATTGCTTTGGTACAATGATCAAGCTCAGTCCAACCATTCTAGTGGCTCAAAGGGAGTAAAAAAATCCATGGGTCTTTTCTAAAAAATGAGATTCGTATTTTCTAAATTTTATTTATTTCGCGGGTCCTTCGTATTATTGTGAGTAAGTTCTAACTTCGTATTATTGTGAGTAAGTTCTAACTTCTCTGTATTATATAGAGTAGTTGTGAGTGGTTGTAACTAGCGGAGATAAAGAAACTTTTGTTAATGAGTAAATTTGAAAAAAACATTGTTCACCATATATAATTTTTTAAATGCTTTTTGAAAGTGAATGTGAGTTGAGAAGAGAAACAGTATCAATAAAAGTATAAAAAATTACTATTTAGACATAATTACACAGTTAGTCCTTGGCGTTTCCTTAAAGTGATAAGATTGGGTACTAAGGTTTAAAAGTTATAGGCGTATGTACTAGGGATGAGCGTCTTCGGTACGGGTACCGAATCGGTACCAAGTTTTGAGTTTTCGGTATCGGTACGGTTCGGTACGGTACCGGTATTTCCCGAATTTTTCACGAAATACCGGTACCGTACCAGTACCGAACCGAACATTTCGGTACCGGTACCGACCAACAATTTCCGAATTCCGGGATCGGGATTTTCGGGATCGGTATCGGTCGGTACCAGTACCATCCCAATCTTATCCCTAGTATGTACTAACATTAATTTCGGTAAAAGTTAACAAAATTTGCATCAACACGCTGTCATGACGCTTGGGTTACCAATGCCCAGGCTTCAACGCTCAGGTTTTACCAACGCCCTGATTTTCACCGACCAAATAAACATCGTTTTAAATATTTTAATTATTTTGTATGTTAATCTTTTAATATAATTATTCATCAAATTTATGTTTCAGGTTTTATTAAGGTAACTTTACGAACATAACCAATACCCACCGAATACGTATCAACTCACCGTTACAACAAAACGTCCGGTTTTACCAAACCAATAAATATTGTCTTAAATATGGTCATTTTAAAAATAATACGCTATACAAGCGTTATTTTTTTTAATTATGTTAATTTGATGAATTTATTTTTTAGGTTTAGTTTCAGTTCGTAACGAACGCAGCCAATGCAGACTGAAACGTTGACTCGCAACTACAACACCTGAGTTTTACCGACTGAATTCAACGCACAACGCACAGGTAAATTAATCGTTGCCATACTAATCAGAACATGAAATTCCAAAATATTTTATTACACACATTTGGCAAATATTTTAGTGAGAGAGTGTGATGAAAATAATGGCCTAAGTTTTTTTTTTTACACTTTATGTAAATGTTTAACGAAAGTTAAAGTTAATACCTAACATTGTTACAAAATTAAAACGTTAGTACATATGTGCATATATATATGTGACTTTTAAACCTTAGTATCCAACTTTATTACTTAAGGTAAATGTTAAGGACCAACAACGTAACTGATTGAAAAGAACAAAGAAAAAGTAGTGTTTTTTAGTGTATTTATAGAGATGGAGTGTAACAGCCCAGCTACCGCCGCATCATAATAATGTCCGCTTTGGCCGAGACGTACCACAATCGCCTCACGGATTTGCTTTTGGTTGCCCAGGTGGAAAATTCGCAGGAGGTCACCCATCCTGATACTACTTCCACCTGAGCACGCTTAACTGTGGAGTTCTCTTCTCATCTACTACCATTAAGCGCCCAAAACGCGTTATGATGGGGAAGGTATCCACATCCTTATAAAGAAGGCTTTGTTCTCCTCCCCAACCGATGTGGGATGTCTGTAGGTTCCCTGGACGGATCACACGAGATATCCCGGTCTACTCAGGTGCGGAATCCCTGCGTAGATCGTTACGAGCGTAGAAAGCAAACCAAACAAACACACACGAATAAACCGAAACACGTTATATATTAATAACCGAACTCACGTGATATGAATCACTGATACAGACTCTCGGTTAACTCAAACGACTAACTTCACGATACACTATCAACACTAAACAGCCCGTAACCTTGGACTTTATATACACGACAACTTCGCCTGATATGTTCAGGCGAAGTTGTCCATAACTTCGCTTGTTCAACAAGTTCGCCTAGGCGAACTTGTTAACAACTTCGCTTAAACAAAAACATAAATAATATTACAGACTCGATTACAGACACTAGACTATGAACTACTGACATTTATGCACCAACAGACTCCCCCTTGGCAGTAGCTTTATATCTTGATCTTTAAGCACTTGTCTTGTAATCTTCACGCATGCACTCCTTCTCTAACACATACCGTGACTACTCGCTGATACTTCCTCGCTTCGTCTTTCCAAGCAGGAATATAGAATATCTTCTTTTCATTCAACACTTGCAGATCAGCTTTCGATAAGTTAACAAGATGCATCGGATCATACACCCTCAGCACTTCTTGTTCGTCTTCGTCTTCCATCACGGCTTCAGCAGTCTGGCAATCAACATACCACCATTTAAGATTCTTCAACACATCTTGAGGCATAATCTTCATTGGAACCTCCTTAATGCATCGAATCGGTTTGTACTTCATTACCATCCATGGCTTGCCATCTGCTCTCATTCCCCTTTCTTTATCTTCCACTAGCTTTCCCTTCTGTGGCTTTAATAACTCAAACTTCTTCTCTTTTATGCTTTCTTTCCACACGATCTTCCCAATAACCCTTGCCATGTTGTTGTCGCTTCTATTGATCAGCCCCAATCTAGCCAAATCCTTCACCTCACATTCCGGCAATGTATTGAGAGATCTCAACGTTCTTTTAAAATACTGAATCCCATCAAAACGTTTCACCACAAACAACTTTATCTGTTCATCATATAGCCAACAAATAATTCCTTTCTTCGACTCAGCATAGCCTTTGATATTATAACTCTTCTTGAACATGGTTGGAACAGCAGGCTTCTTAGTTTTAATAAACCAATGAGCACAGCCTTCCTTCCACCTAGGCTGCTCCTCCCACTCAGTCTCATCATTTTCCATCTCAGTACCCATATCGGCTTTCTCAACATCTGGGATCTCGTGTTCAACATTTTCTTCAATTATTTCACCTTCTTCAATCTCATCTTCAATCACAATCTATGCTCCAATCTTCTCAATCTCCTCAATAGGCAGCACATCATCATCAAACATCACATCATCCTCTAGCATATCATCATCCAATTCTTTCAACGCATCGATCACATCATCATCATCATCAACCATCACCACCTCATCACCACCAACTGCACCTGCAGACTCCCCTGAGCTGTGGAAGTCCCAAGAGCTTGAGTAGTTCTTGGCAACTCACAACCTGCACCTTTCGGTGCATTGGGATCATCGTCTCTGTCATTTCTCTTCTTCGTCCTTAACTCATCGCCTCTACAGCCTGTCTCCCCCTGAGATGCCAAGAACTCCTTCATAGCATCTATAATTCGCCCATGTTCAACCAGGAGGGACGACTGTAGTTGATTCTCTGCTACAAGGCGCTGAATAGCCTGGGTCTGGATAAAGTTTATCCTCGATTGCTCTGCCACGACCCGTTCAAATGCAGCTATTCTCTCCGAGTCTGAGAGGGTTGCATCGAAATCAAACCTCATGTTAGATGTGTCTTGAGTATACTCAACAGGGATCTCGAATGTAACCGGGACATCAGAAGCAGTTGTGGACGTAACCGCAGGTGGTATCGTGACCGACAACCCTGCAGTTGCAACGACGGTAGACTCTACAAATTGTGCCACCACCTCTGAAGGAGTAAGCGTTGGAGGTGGTAACGACACAATCTCCGGAGTCGTCGTCTGTAGTGTGATGGCACTACAGACGTGCTATCAATCTTCCCTCTTTCAAAACCATTTCCAAGCAAGTAATCTGATAAAGTTGAATACCAGGCACGAGGTGCCTGATGTAGTCCATACAATGCCTTGCTTAACTTGTACACGTGATCAGGAAAGTCTGGGTCAGGAAAACCCGGAGGTTGCTCAACATACACTACCTCATCAACTTTCCCATTCAGAAACGCACTCTTCACATCCAACTGAAATACCTTCATCTTCTTATAAGCAGCGAATGCCAAAAACAATCTAATGGCTTCCAACCTTGCCACCGGAGCGAACACTTCATTATAATCAATACCCTCTTGTTGATTAAATCCTTTCACAACTAGCCTCGCCTTGTTTCTTATGATAATCCCTTTCTCATCTCTCTTGCACTTAAACACCCATTTTGTGCCTATCGCATGCACATTCTTCGGTTTTTCAACCAAATCCCATACTTCCATTTTCTTGAACTGAGCCAACTCTTCTTGCATGGCTTCGACCCACGAGCTGTCCTTGAGAGCCATTTGATAATTCTTCGGCTCAATCTGGCTGATAAAGCAGGTGTACAAGCATTCGTTGATTATCCCTGTCTCCTTGATGCTTGTGTAAACACAGGTGTGCTCATTCAAGCTACGTCTTGTTTGTACACCGGTGGACACATCACCAATCACATTCTCCAAAGGGTGATCTTTATGAATTCTCGTGATCGGAACAGAACCGACATGCAAATTGTCTTCCAAGTTAGAAGAGAGCTCGTCAATGGTTGTTTCATGCTGAGAGTGAAATGGATTGAAAAATTCTTCTTCAGTCGAGGCAGTAGGGGTATCGACAGCATTTGATGAGGAAGGTTGACATTTATCGATCAGCTGTCTTTGTAATAGGTTTTCTTCCTCATCAAGGATCATCTTCGTAGCAACTCTCTCTTCTTCTTCAGCAATATCCAAATACGGTATGTTAAAAGACTTAAAAAGTTTAACATAGTCGAAAAACTCCGCAGGTCCGTTGCTTGGTTTTGGCGGTTGGTAACTTGTGATATCGGTGTTACACACCACCTCAACCTTGCTGGTCGATGTATTGAAGACACGTCTGTTGGGAGTCCCAACAACATAACCGACTAAGATTCCTTCATCGGCTACTTCACCAAATTTAGAATTTGTCTTCAAAATCGAACAAGGGGACCCGAATGGTTCAAGACCACTCAAGTTGGGCTTTCTCCCATGCATAAGCTCATAACACGTTTTACCAAGTCTTTTAACAGTTAAGACTCTATTCAGAACATAACAGGCTGTAGCAACAGCTTCAGCCCAAAACACCACAGGAAGCTTCGAATCAGCCAGCATAGTTCTGGCTCCTTCAATTAATGTTCTATTCTTCCTTTCAGCCACTCCATTCTGTTGCGGTGTATACGGAGAGCTGTATTGGTGTTCAATCCCTCTCTGAAGGCAGAAGATCTCCATCTCAAAATTCTTGAACTCCGTTCCATTGTCACTCCTGATGAACTTAACCCTTTTATCCATAATGTTCTCAACTTTGGTAATCAAATTCTTCACCATCTGAGCCGTTTCGTCTTTTGATTTCAGGAAATACACCCACGAATATCGTGAGTAGTCATCAGTGATCACCAAGCAATAAGAAGTTCCTCCTAGACTTTTTGCATTCACGGGACCGAAGAGATCCATGTGAAGCAACTCCAGAGTACTGGCAATTGAATTGACTTTCTTAGTGAGATGAGATTTCTTGTGCTGCTTTCCCTTCTTGCACGCTATACATTTATCTTCAAAATTGAAATTCTTCAAGGGAACGCCCAGCACAAGTCCATTCCTGACAATGTGGTTCATCTTCCGAAGATGAATGTGCCCCATTCTCCTATGCCACAATTCGGACTCTGATTCACTCGCTTTTGTCATAAGGCATGATTCTGCCGTGGCCATTTCAGTTGATCTCATATCCATAATATATGTATTTCTTTCACGTGGAGCCTTCATCAAAATCCACTCCTCTGGTATCTGAAAACCAGGTTTCAACACAATCGCCTCATTCTTCGTAAAGTGAACGGTGTACTCCTTATCACAGATCTGTGACACACTCAGCAGATTGTGCTTCAATTCTTCTACAAAGTTAACCTTCTCCAAAGTCATCTTTCCGTTGGACACTGTTCCCATTCCAGTAATCTTGCCACCACTTTCACCGGCAAAGCTCACTCTCCCTCCTTGAACAGGTTTCAAATCGTGTAACAAGTATTTGTTACCCGTCATGTGCCGGGAACAGCCGCTATCTACAACCCAAAGATTGTTGGCAGCCCTGTTCAACTGTTCCTGCACAATAAAGCAAAAGATTAGAATTTAGGGACCCAAGACCAATTGGTCTTGGATCTATACATCCCAAACTTTGGCTTTCCAAAGTTAGTATCTCGAAAATTCCTGTAAGTCCTATTAGGAAATCTCATTGTAGATTGATTGTGAGGCCTACCAAACCTTTGCGAATTGAAAGAATTATAACTTGTGTTTTGGTTATTAGCAGTGTAAAACTGAGATTTGTTTCTATGAAAACCTGAATTAGTCACATTTTTGAATTTTAAGTGGTTTTCATATTTATCAGCATGATAATAACTATTAGGCTTATTCTCAGTTTTAGTAGGCCTTACACCTCTAAATCGCTGCTTTAGAGGGCAATTTGCAACAAGATGTCCTAATTGATTACATCTAAAACAACACCTATGCTCAACTTTTTTATCAACCGGTGTTTTAGATGTCGAGGCTATATTACCGCCCGTTCGTCTCACATATGGTGGGACGTACGGGTTTAGTGGAGTACTCCTTTTATTTGTTTTATCTTTTTCTCCACTCTTGGGTAACACAACCTCCTCTTTTGCCTTACCAGACTCGGATGACTTATCCGAATCTGACGAGACTGGACATGGATCAGAAATTTCAACACTTGAAACAGGCGAACTTGTTTCGCCTCTACTAACATTTGGTTCTTTAACAGTTACTTTAATCGGCACTGTCTGAGCAACCTCAAAGTCAACAGATTTATGAACACTAGGGTTAAAAGTGTAATTGTGATTGTACGGTGGTGGAACCTCATGATAACCGATTCCTCCCCTCTTGACAGAGGAACCTTGATCACTAACAAGGTGATCAAGAATAGCAGAGGAATTTCTGAACTGTTCCAGTTTTCGATTCAGTTCCACCACTTTCACCTGGTGGTCAGCAATCTGTTTTTCTCTCTCAGCAATTAGTTTGGTCTTTTCTTCCAAAACTTCATAGCTTAAATCAATCACTTCAATTTTTTCAGCAAGTTTTGTTTTTAGACTTTTAACATCCTTTTCACAAGCTTTTATTTTAATTTTATAATTATTTTCTCTTGATTTAATAAAGTGATGATCTTCTTTTAAGGTTTTAAATTCAGCATCCAACCTAACATACTGATCAGTTATGGTTGCTAGTTGCTCAGACAAGTTTTCACATTTAGAGCATGTAAGTTTAGAACATACCTCGGAGAGCTGGTCATTAACGTCTGCCATAAGAGCTTTTTCCTCTCCGGTAACCTTCTCACTTTCTTCAGTTCCTACCTTTGCCAAATTTGCCTGCTTAAAAGTTTCTTTAGAAAGCAGGTTCCAGTTGTATTCACCATCTTCTCTGGACATCATGGCACTATAATCTTTTCTACCCTCACTTTGCTGTGGAGACCTACCCTGACTTCGTTCCACACGCTCATTCCTGCATTCCTTTGCAAAGTGACCGTTTTGTTGACAATTGTAGCATCTCACCTTTGCCTTGTCAAACCCCGGCTTTCCACCGACAAACTTCCTTCCCGTCTTTCTCATAAACCTTTTTACTCTTCTCACGATCATGGCCATTTGCCATTGTAAATCCATTTCTTCCATATCGTCAGCATCAATCTGATCGTAATCTTCATCCAACATAGCTGGATCAACAATCTTCCGTTGAATGTAGTTCTCATAGGAAGCAATGAAAGAAGCATAGAGACCAAACTGCTCTTCAGCAGACTTGACACTCATAGGCATCTTGGAGTAGTTGTTGTTGGGAGAACTTGGAGAGCAACTACTCTTGCTTACCTGGGGTTGAGAACCACTCGAACCAGCTGCTACATAGAAAACATCCCCATTTGTGTTAACTGACACATGCCCCTCATGTGATGAGTTGGGGCCCGACTCTCCCTTTGTGTAGTAGGCAGCAGATTCAGTCTTCGATCCTGAGCTAGTGTTGACTTTAGCTCCATACATACCTGGATCTTGAACCTGATCCATAGGTGTCTCTTTTCTGACCATGTTAAGCTAAAAGGTTCTGAGCTTGTTGACTGCCATTTCAAGATCATATGTGGGAAAGTCCTTGTCTTCCCTCATCAGCACAGTGTACATCTCCCATTTTGGTGGGAGAGCATCTAGAAGCTTCTCAACTATTTCTTCTTCTCGGTAGGAAATGGAATAGTTGCTCAATTCAGTCATCAGATGGTAATATCGAGTGATAATATCATCTAAGGATTCATTCTTCAAATACTTGAAGACTGAGAACTGGGTTTTGAGCAATTTTATCTTTGAAGCATGGATTCCTACATTCCCTTCAAATCTGTTCTCAAGAGCTTCCCAAAGCTCTCTTGCTGACGTATACTTTCTGAACATATGAAGGATCTCTTGAGGAAGAGCCATAGTAATAGCAGCATGAGCCTTGCTCTCGACCTCATACATCTTTTTCTCTTCTTCTTCCATTTTACTATACTTTTTAATTTGATCTCGACCTTCATACTCCATAACTGGTGGAATATAACCTTCCTGGATGCATACCCACATCTTCGCATCCTGGTATTTGACGTATTGTATGAACGGATCCTTCCATGCAACGAAATCGGTTTCCTTCAGCAATCTTGGGGCCTTGGTAGCTGACCCTGCTTCAACTTCCATCTTCACTAACTCAGAGATGTTGATCGACGACATCTTTCCCGAAAAGTAAGAAACCTGAAAAAATTAAGAAATTTTTTTTTTTTTATTAAAGTACTGTAGGCGAAGTTACGGATAACTTCGCTTGAAGTAGGCGAAGTTGTAGAGAACTTCGCTGAAGAACTTCGCTGATAACACTGCTGATTAACTTCGCTTGAGGTAAGCGAACTTAAGAGGTAGGCGAAGTTGTAGAGAACTTCGCTTGCGTTAGGCGAACTTGAGAAGGTAGGCGAAGTTGTGGATAACTTCGCTTAACCTTATATCTTCGCCGAAACCCTACGCACAGTGGCGGCAACTTCGCCTGATGAACACGGAAGGTTTGCAGATCTGTAAATCGGATTTTAATGAGGTTTTTGACGGTGTAAAGGCTTGAACACGACGGTAGGAGGTAAGAATGATCAAAAACACAGAAAACACGTCCCGCGAATAGTCGAAACGGGACGATTTCTACACCCGCGTGAATATCCCGAACCACACAATCGAGCAAATGCTCTGATACCAATTGTAGGTTCCCTGGACGGATCACACGAGATATCCCGGTCTACTCAGGTGCGGAATCCCTGCGTAGATCGTTACGAGCGTAGAAAGCAAACCAAACAAACACACACGAATAAACCGAAACACGTTATATATTAATAACCGAACTCACGTGATATGAATCACTGATACAGACTCTCGGTTAACTCAAACGACTAACTTCACGATACACTATCAACACTAAACAGCCCGTAACCTTGGACTTTATATACACGACAACTTCGCCTGATATGTTCAGGCGAAGTTGTCCATAACTTCGCTTGTTCAACAAGTTCGCCTAGGCGAACTTGTTAACAACTTCGCTTAAACAAAAACATAAATAATATTACAGACTCGATTACAGACACTAGACTATGAACTACTGACATTTATGCACCAACAATGTCACAATCCACCCCCCTTAGGGGTCTAGTGTCCTCGCAGGACCTGGCACCACCGGTCCGGCCTTGGCTCTGATACCATCTGTAACAGCCCAGCTACCGCCGCATCATAATATTATCCGCTTTGGCCGGGACGTACCACCATCGTCTCACGGATTTGCTTTTGGTTGCCCGGGTGGAGAATTCCCAAGAGGTCACACATCCTGATACTACTTCTACTTGAGCACGCTTAACTATGGAGTTCTCCTCTCATCTACTACCATTAAGCGCCCAAAACGCGTTATGATGGGGAAGGTATCCACCTCCTTATAAAGAAGGCTTTGTTCTCCTCCCCAACCGATATGGGATGTCACATGGAGATAGAGATGCTGCTCGGAATACTCTTATAACATAAACTAGCATATGTTTTTTTTCCCTTAAAATAAACCAACCATCTAACTAATCTAATATAATATAATGTATTAAAAAAATACATATTGTTCACATGATATTTAACTAGGCCTGCCAAATCTACAAATTTCCTATTTAACAAATTTCACTTCATTTTCTATTTTGGTTTAATCAAAATTGTTAAAATGAAAAATATATTGTTAATGGGAATCAAACACGCTACCTTGCTTCTAAAATATTTGTGACTTACCAGTTCAACTAAGATAATTTGATGCTAACCTTCTCTTTTCCTTCATGGTATAGATTTAGAACATTCCATTTGATTTCTTTTAAAATACAAATAAAATTTATTTTTATTAATCTATGTATTTTAAGAAATATGCAATTATCCATTCATTAATATTCACTATGTAATATCTTATAATTTATAAAATTATAATGTTCATTATGTAATTAATATATATGTTTATTTGACATTTTCTATATTTTTACCAGTATGTTACACATTACACTAACCAAGTAACGTAAATATATTGAAACATGTTGGAATGTAACTTTTTTGGAGGATACTAATAAACATCTTGTGAAAAACAACACACACATCTGTCATTTTTAACATTTTTTTTATAATTATAATAAACATATATCATCTTAATTTAAAGAAAAAAATAAACATAATAAATAAGAAAATGTTGAATTTCAACTTGATAAATTCGATAATAGTTTGACTGCAAATTAGGAACCTCCGTATGCCCAAGTTATTATTATTTTTTTAACAACATACATTGGTTTTATTGAAATAATCATTAATTTAAGTTTACTTAAAATACTATAAAAAAGTTTAATAAACTAAGCTTTGTTGTGAGAAAAATAAGATACTGTTATAAGGATTATGTTATAATAGGAAGTATAGTTTTTGTAAAAAGGATAAGAAGTAATCTTGGTCATTGATTTTGAACATGGAAGGTTGAGATTAGTTTAGGAGGAAATCAAGTGTGAACATAAGAGGAAGGGTATAAAAGGAATAACACATTTGTTGTCTTTCTTTCTTCACATGCAAGACACATGCCAAATTCCTCCATCATTTTAAAACGTCCATAACTTTTTTTAACTACGTTTTTTATTGAAAAACAAATTCACCATAATAACGAGTGTCTTTTTATCTTTAATATGAGTACCATATTGTAATATAAACATAAAAAAATATTAGTGGGTTTTTACAAATTGTGTTTTACCAAATTGTGTTATACAATAGTATTATTCATTGTGTTTTTTTTTCATTGTGTCATACAATTATACAATTGTGTTTTTTATTATGTTTTTATCATTGTGTGTTTTTTTCGTAGTGTTTTTTTTATTGTGTTTTTTACATTGTGTTTTTCATAGTGTTTTCCATTGTATTCTTTAGGACTTTTCTGGCGAGGTGGTGGCGGTGGGTGACAGGTGTGGTGGTGGTGGGCGGTGGATGTAGGAGATAAGTGAAGATGTAAGTGGGTTTTTGGAATTAAGTTAAGTGGGTTTTGAGATTAAAGTAAGTGAGTTTTGATATAAAAGTGCTAAGACAAAAATACCCTCCTTCTTAGCCTTCTTAGGAAAATCAAACTTCTTATTTGAAACTAACCCTTAGAGTGAATTAAAAACTTTTACGGAATAACTAAAACTTCAAACATTATTACAAAATCTCAAATTTAAACAAACATTCAGACAAGTCTTATAAGTTCAAACATCACAAACATTTCAACGTCAAGTCTTCAGACTTCTAATGCCAGCTTCTTTATTCTTCTGTCATGGGTGCTTCTCAAGCTAGCTGCCTCAGTCTATTTGCCTGCGTACATACTAAAAGTCAGCTATGCTGAGTGAGTTCTAGTTAATCAGACAACATACATTATATTCACATACTTACATATACGTATCCAAAGATACATATTACATACCTAACATGCTTACCTTTCCTTCATAAATACATACGTACATGCATACATTCTTTCATACTTTCATACCTTCATACCACATACTTAGCTATCTCTACTATCTCATATATTATTAGGGTCTGGTCCCTTCTTAATGAATAACCATGCAACCATACATTCTTTACCATACAATCATACATACTTTTCATATCTTTCTGTTGCACACACACACACACACACACACACACACACATATATATATATTCATACACATCCACGTACGAACTCTTACTCTATTTATATCATTCAATTCACAAACATTCATATAGCATACACTTACCACTTAAGATAAGTGTATTAACTAACCTATAGTATGCACACAACCCCGAAAAATATCACAAAGAAAAGGGGCTAGAAACCACCTGTATCTTGTTACATTAAGAGTTAATAGTAATCCCTTTCCTTAGTTGTACACGGCTAACTGTTATATATATATATATATATATATATATATATATATTCGTTAATTAACCATGTAACTAACTAACAAAACTAATTAAACTTGTACTTTAGTTATCTAGCGTACTTGTTAAGCTAGGCTTGTTTGTTTGGGTTAGCGAATCTAACAGGATTACTTTGTTTAACGATGGTGTTTATTTCACGTTCATACTCTTCAATTATATATATATATATATATATATATATATATTCCTCTCCTTTATTATAAATATATGTTCCTTTCCTTTAATATATATATATATATATATATATATATATATATTTCTTTTCTTTACCGGATCATTTATCTTTAAAAAAGCATCGGAACATACGGAGGTGACGAGGTTGGTTAGTTTGGTTTATTTTGTTGGATCATCTTGGATTAACTAGGGAATAGGCCTACTTAGCTCTTGGGCTTGGCTAGATAAGGCCCAACAGATTATAGTGGTATTTGGCCTTAACTGTATAAGTCCAGTCGCATGGGGGCCAAATCCAATCGCATGGATCCAAGTCGGATCGCATGCGAGATCCAATCGCATGCCCATCCAGTCGCATGAGGCCCAGTCCAATCGTATTATACTTGATTTTTAATTCGCAAAAATGTTGTAGGAACTGGGTTTCTATCCTGGGACCTTCAGCTCTTACCCTTAAAACTTAACCACTCCACCATTCAACTCAGGTTAATCCATACAGTTAATTGATTCTTATAGTGAGTTTCCATGTTTACTCTTCCTTCCTTTTCTTTCTTAGACTCACTATTATTATTATTATTATTATTATTATTATTATTATTATTATTATTATTATTATTATTATTATTATTATTATTATTATTATTATTATTATTATTATTTACGCGGCTGTTGCAGCTTGCCATTATTATTATCACATTATTCTTGTTATTATATTATATTATATTATTATTATTATTATTATTATTATTATTATTATTATTATTATTATTTCCTCTTCACACTCAACCAAGATTTAGCTCGTTTTGGATAAAGTTTAAACCTTTATCAATTTTTAAAGCCCGATCTAGCTAGATCTTGAATCCCCTATACAAACCGAACTTAAATGAACAAGCTTTTCGTTATGAAACATACCTTAGACGAACCGGTTTCTCGAACATGGCCGAATCTTAAGGTGTTTCTCACTTGTTGCAATGCTCGAACACCAACAAACTTCGGTTCTTTCTCGGATTTGGATCCAAAAAGGAAGAGAGTATTTGTATATGTGTTTTGAGTGTGTTGGTAAAAATGGAAAATGTGAGATCTAGGGTTTTGGAAAGGTTTAAGGGATACGTATACCCCAAACCCATAGACCCTAGGCCCAAAACACCCCTTAGTCCATATTTTATTCTAAGTCCATCTCTATAAAATCCTACCATCTGCCATATTATTTTATTATTTATTCGACGGCAACTGAATATACGTAATTAAGTAAAAAAATTATTTAATCATTCTTTATTTATTATTTTTAAAATGTCGGGCATTACATTCCTTAATTGGGGTTAGATTCAAAAGGAAATATGGATCTTTAAAAAGAACGAAATAGAACGCTAGTAATATTGGAGAACAAAGAAAAGACAAAACAAGCCAGTAAACTACTACCACAATAAAGCGATATTTTGTGTAGAAAATTCAAGTAAAAATATATATGTATAGGGGAAAGTGAATATGCCTCTCAAAACTATGTAGTTGTGGTTAATATTTAATTTAAACCCTTATTTCCTTTAATCCTCTCCATATCAATCTTCTCCATCGTCGATGTCACACCCTACACCGCGTGCGGAAACCACGGTGTGTGACTTCATGATTGATAACAAGTTTGAATGTAATAAAGATAACCACAAGTTATTACTAATTAAGTTGAAATATTTATAGGTTACATTAGTTTAAAACAAGCAAAACATCCAACATCTCCCATACTTAAAACATAAAACATAATATATTTGTTCTTTATTTAGTTTCTAGGCCATCCTAAGGTCTCTTGTCTTGACCTAAGCTTGATTACCTGAAACATGTAAGAAAATAGGTCAACTAAAAAGTCGGTGAGAAACATAGGTTTATGATTATGAAAATATTGTGTCATTCCCTTATCAAGATAATATATTATACAAATGCGAAAATTGATGATAAACATGGATTAACCATGACAATCAATCCCGATGATGATAATAAATGAGGCGCAAGCCACACAGGCTGTCCTAAGCTTGAGGTCCCAACCCAAAGGGTTGTCCTAATGTTGGCGTTTTCCAACATAGCCATATATGTACTAACGGATACTTGAATAAAACATGTTAATGATTTCATATGATTATCACGATAGCAAATAATGCACAAATATAATATGAACACTTGATAATGGAAGTAAGTAAAACAAAATTTAAGATTACATGTTCCACCCAAAAGTAAGTAAAAACGGGCTATGAATCTCACCTTGAACAAGTGATTGTATGCTCAAGTAAGCTAGAATACCCACATGTTATTGTTGACGCCCTAGAGGATGAAAGATAATTAAATGAGAATGTTAGTTTTAACGGGATGTTAATAGGTGAAAAGTAGAATGTAAAAGATGTTGGTAAAGTTGTTTTCTGTTTTGGACAAATTCTGACCTAGACGTTTACACTCGCTTTAGAAATATCAATCGCTATGAACAATTCCAGCTTACTAAATTATTGTATTGTGAACAACTTTCGTTTAGAAAAGTTATTGATTTGGATCCCTGAAGTATGAGAAAAACTCCATCTTTTAGAAGTGTGCAGTTGTGCGCACTGTTGTAAAGATGACTATTTGGGAGTCCAAACGAAGGTGTTTTTCAAAGTTATTTATATCGTTAGATTCGTTTTTTGACGATATTTATCATAGAATAGAGATTTAAGAAATTTGGATTTATTATTATGATGGATGAAACAAAATCGGATCAGAAAGCTGTTAAGATTAGGGCTATACTTATGTGCACCTTAACTATATTTTAAGCGATTTCGGGTTAAGATATGTTAATTGCAGGTATTTAAACATGTTTAGTGCAGATTCACAGAATGCGGAGGTATTTCTATCCTAGCAAACGGGATCCATGATTAACTTAGTGTGAATTCACAGAATGCGGAGGTTTTTCAATCCTAGCAAACATGTTCCTTTGATTATGTTAGCATGCTGTTAGAATATGATGAAGAAATGTTGATTAAAAAGGCATAAACATTGAACTTTAATGAAAGATTTTATAGGAGACTTACCGGAAAACGTCGTTGAAAATGTCACCGGAAAATTTCGTTGGAAAATGGGATCCATTATTATTATTACATTATTCTTGTTATATTATTATTATTATTATTATTATTATTATTATTATTATTATTATTATTATTATTATTATTATTATTATCCAACTGTGCGTTGCTTATTATTATTATTATTATTATTATTATTATTATTATTATTATTATTATTATTTCCTCTTCACACTCAACTAAGATTTAGCTCGTTTTGGATAAATTTTGAACCTTTGTCGATTTTTAAAGCCCGATTTAGCTAGATCTTGAACCCCTATACGAACCGAACTTAAATGAACAAGCTTTTCGTTATGAAACGTACCTTAGACGAACCGGTTTGAATCGGTTTCTCAAACATGACCGAATCTTAGGGTGTTTCTCCCTTGTTGCAATGCTCGAACACCAACAAACTTCGGTTCTTCCTAGGATTTGGATCCGAAAAGGAAGAGAGTATTTGTGTATGTGTTTTGAGTGTGTGTTGGTAAAAATGAAAAGTGTGAGATCTTGGGTTTTGGAAGGGTTTAAGGGATACGTATACCCCAAGCCCATAGACCTAGGCCCAAAACACCCCTTGGTCCATATTTTATTCTAAGTCCATCTCTATTAAAGCCTACCATCCGTCATATTATTTTATTATTTATTTGACGGCTACTAAATATACGCAATTAAGTGACAATTTATTTAATAATTTCTTTATTTATTATTTTTGAAATGTCGGACGTTACAAGTCTACCCTTTTTAAAAGAGGTTTCGTCCCCGAAACCTAACTATTACTTGAACAACTGCGGGTAGAACTTCCTCATTTCATCCTCAGCTTCCCAAGTTGCATCCGATTTTTTACAGTGCTTCCATATCACTTTCACCAAGGGGTAACTCTATAACGAAGTTGCTTCTCCTTGCGGTCGACAATTTTTATAAGCTGTTCGATAAGGTTAACTGTTCATGAACCTTGATGTCTATTAATGGCAAGTGAGACATGTCATCAGCTAGACATTTTCTCAAGTGAGAAACTTAAAAAGTAGAGTGAATTTCTTCTAAATCATTAGGTAAATCAAGCTTGTAAGCCACTTCACCCACACGATCTATGATCTTAAATGGTCCAATGAACCTTGGACTTAACTTTCCCTTCTTTCTGAAACAAATAATTCCCTTCAAGGGCGAGACCTTGAGCATCACGCTGTCACCAACATCAAACTCAATCGGCCTTCGTCGTTTATCAGCATAAGACTTCTGGCGATCTTGAGGAGCCTTCATCCTTGCTTTGATTTGATCAACTTAGAAAAAGTTTCTTGCACAACTTCTAAACTTCCGATTTCTTTCTGATCAATCTCTTCCAAGCATACCGGAATTCTACAACGCCTACCGTATAACATCTCAAATGACGTCATACTAATACTCGAATGGTAGCTGTTGTTATAAGAGAATTCTGCTAGATGCAGGTGATCATCCCAACTTCCTCCAAAATCTAACACGCACACACGTAGCATATCCTCAAAGGTTTGGATAGTCCTCTCAGACTATCCGTCTGTTTGAGGATGATACACCATGCTGATGTTCAGTCTTGTTCCCATAGCTTCATGGAACGTCTTCCAGAATCTCGAAGTAAAACGAGTGTCGCGGTTAGACACCATCGACAATAGCACTCCGTGCTTTCTCACTATCTCTCTTATGAACACGTTTGCTAACATTTGTGATGAGATGGCCTCTCGCATAGGCAGAAAGTGAGCACTTTTTGTCAAACGGTCCACAATCACCCAGATGTTATCATGATTCCTAGCTGTAAGCGGTAGCTCAGTTATGAAATCTATGGTGATGTGTTCCCATTTCCATTCTGGTATCTCTAGTGGCTGCATCTCTCCATACGGTTTCTGGTGTTCTGCTTTGACTTGCTAGCAAGTTAAACACTTACTGACGTAATCTACTACCTCATTCTTAATGCCCGGCTACCAGTAATCTCTCTTCAGGTCTTGATACATTTTGGTGGATCCCGGATGAATCGAGTACCTAGACTTACGAGCTTCATCTAGGATTTGACCTCTAAGATTTCCATGGCGTGGAATCCACATACGTTCAAACCTTGTCTTTACGCCATGAGTGTTATCTATCAGCTCATTTTGCTGTCTGAAAATCCTTTCATTCTTCATTATCCCATCATCTAGAAGCACCTCTGACTGTACCTTGATGATCTCTCCGAAGAGATTGGAGTTAACGATCAATTTATAAGACTTCACCGTCGCGATAACTTCTTTGTTCTCCCGGCTTAAGGCGTCAGCAACCACATTAGCCTTTCCCAGATAATACTTGATGTCACATTCATAGTCCTTAATTAGTTCTAACCACCTTCTCTGTCTCATATTCAACTCTTCAGCTCGAAGAATCACTTCAAACTCTTATGGTCTATATAAAAAGTTCACTTAGTACCGTATAGGTAATGTATCCAAATCTTGAGAGCATACACTACTGCTTCTAGCTCCAAGTCATGCGTCGGGTACGCACTTTCATGAACCTTCAACTGTCTAGACGCATAAGCTATGACCTTAACTTGTTGTATCAACACACAACCTAACCCACGATGCGAAACATCAGCACAAACTACTAAATCCTCATTGCCATTGGGTAAAACAAGGATTGGAGTCTGTGTGAGTCTCTTCTTCAATTCTTCAAATGCTTCTTCCTAATATTTACCCTAGTTGAATACTACAGTCTTTCGAGTCATACCGGTCAATGGTGCGACTACCTTGGAGAAACCTTGAATGAATCTCCTATAAAAGCTAGTCAACCCTAAGAAACTACGTATCTCGGTTGGGTTTTGCGGAGTCTTCCAATTATTTATTGCTTAAATCTTAGCTGGGTCCAAAGTAATCCCTTCAGGCAATGATTCAGTGTGAATTGATAAAAGTAAACTTGTACAACGGATCAACTAAACATCATGAACAATCCTATAATCAATTTAGCATCGATTATCATGTTTACAGTACCTAATTGATCAATTTACAGTAAGAACAATTCAAAACTCAATTACATTTAATTCGATACAATTATGATTCAAATAAATGAGTTGTAAAAACGTTATACGTGCCATGATCTGTTCGTAATTGGATACATCAATATGTATAAGTTAATCGTGGTGAGAATTCTACATGGTAACGTTACATAATACATTAAGCCAAAACTCCGATACATTGTGAACACTATCTGCCTATTTATAGGCCCAACCCTCATTCTTTAAACATCACTAATGATTAACGAACGTTAATGAATGAGCTCTCCTTCGTTATAAATAACCTCATTCATTAAACAAATTAACGAATGATCTCACATTCGCTAAAGGCGCTTAGCAAATGGGCATTACTTTAACGAATGAACAGCTTAGCCTAATGAATGGACCTCATTCGCTATGCAACCATAACGAACGGCCCATTTTACAATAAAGATAAAGACTAAACTACCCCTAGTCTATTCGATCAGCTGCGGACAACAAATCATGCACTAATAGACTCACCATTTTCCGTAGCTGTCGAATAGACGAATACTTTAACGTCGAATACTTTAATGAAAAATACTTTAACACCGAATACGTTGATGTTGAATACATTAATATTGAATACTTTAGCTACAAATCATTAGTCGCCATACTTTAACTCCCCCTTGACTGATGATTCTCGGGCTTGTGCAGACAGGCAAAATTCTAAGTCTTATAAGCAAACCAACAACTCGCAACTTCTCGTATCAGAACCTCCCTTCAGGTAAGCAACTCCAGGTGATCGTCCTGATCATCCAACTGGTATATGATAAGGTTCAATCTTTCAACCATCAGCAACAAGCCATCAGCTATCCGTCAGCACCGGTAAAGCAAAAATATCTTTATATTTGACCTCGTCACACATCTTCATGAACAACCCTATTATTCAGAATCTTTCACTTTGGTTTTCCCTCTTTTGATAGCGTTCCTCCCAAAATATCAACTTTCTAAGCTCTTCTACATCCCATTCGCTTCAATGCGCTACTGTTTTGGGCATATGATTTAGATATCCAACCTTCATTAGTCAACCCTAAACAATCTAATTCTTCAATTCGATGACAAGACTCGTATTGCATTATTCAACAAGTTCAACCCATTAGAAAATTTTCCCCTTCAACAGAAGTAATCCGCCAAGTACTCATAGCCAACATTTTCAAGATCAAAGTCCTTCAGAAAGAAGTAAACGAACAGACACTCGTATCCCATATAATCAGGTTTCAATCTCGAACGAATCAATCAACAATCATAGAACAATTGTAGTCTTGAACTCAGCCAAACGTAGCTTCAAAACCATATATTACCACCCGAATTGCAGTAATTTTTCAAGAAACCATTGCAAATATAAGAAGATACCAATCAACTAAATTCCTTGAAATTTTTGTCTCCTCCTTTTCTTGACAAATTTGGCAGGGTCTTGAACAATATTCACCAATAAACTCCTCTTCAACTTAATTGTATTCTCCCCTTCTGCCTGTAGATACGCGTAGAAGGTCAGCCGGAAAAATATGTCACCAAAATTTTCAAGAAGAGTGCCCCACTATTAGGAGTATCCCAGAAAAATTTCGTTTAAGAAAATTTTTCCAAATAATTTTTTTTATCGGGGACACCTGTCTTCCATGTGGTACATATACACCCCCTCATTCGCTAAAAGCATATCCTCATAGGTTAAATTGTGTCCTTATTCATTACAATTGAACGAATGGATCTCATTCGTCACAAATATTCTCATTCGTTAAATCAATTAACGAATGAGCTAATACGTTAAAATGATTCACATTCGTTAAACCCATTAACGAATGTCAACATTCGTTAAATCCATTAACGAATGTACTCATACGTTAAGAACCCGTAGCGAATGAGCAACTTGAACAACAAATAAGCTCATACGCTAAACCAGTTTCACATTCTTTAAGCATTCCACATTCGTTAAACTTTTTAAAGAATGTTCTCAGCAAATTAACAAATAAGTCGTTGGAGCGGTTACGGTAGCCGAAAAAGCGTATAATCGTCGGAAAATACAGTTATGGTGGCTGTAAAACGGTTTCCATTGCCAGGAAACTTCAAATCTTTTCCAGATCTTCAAATTAACATTCCAGATCTTCAACGAAGCTTCGAAGATACATTATGAACTTGATTCAATCATCAGTTTTAACAAAATCACCTTGAATCACCATCAAAATAATTCAAACAGTAACCATGGCCGTCAATGGTGGTTTGAATGAATTAACCAACAAATCTGAAAATTAATCCTCCAAAATACATTACGAAGATTCGAATTTCATCCATGAACATGAAGCTAACATCAATTTGATCATTCATTCACTGAATATTCCAAAATCCGATCAAACAATACATTAACTCGAAGAACACGAATTGACGTATCACGAGAAACCGTCCGCTCTGATACCGGTTGTAATAACATTTATGAGCCAAGATCTGGTCACAATTAGATACACCAATACTATAAGTTAATCGTGGAGAGAATTCGGCAGGGTAACGTTACATTAATACATTAAGCCAAAACTCTCATACATTATGAACATGATCTGCCTATTTATAGGCCCAACCCTCATTCATATAAACATCACTAAAGAATGGGCTGATCCCATTAACGAATGAGCTCTCATTCGTTATAAACAACCTCATTTGTTAAACAAGTTAACGAATGAGCTCCCATTCGCTAAAGACGCTTAGCGAATGGGCATTGCGTTAACGAATGAGTAGCTTAGCCTAACGACGGACATCATTCGATATACAATCCACAGCGAATGGGCCATTTTACATTAAAGATAAATACTAAACTACCCCTCGCCTATTCGATCAGCCGCGGACAACAAATCATGTACTAACAGTTATTTGTATCATCTTCACTCCTTTATCAACATTTGGAGTTGAATGATGATGATTTTTCTTTTAATATTTCCAAGGTTTGTAATGGTATACCTTATGAAGGTATTACAAACCCACCAAGGATCACCAGTTCAATGTCAAAGTCAAAGTCTCAGCAACGACATCTTTGCGAGAATGAAGGATTCCAAATCTTCAACCACGGTTGAAGAGGAGGAACCTGCACAAACTGTTAATGCTCCGACAGCAGCAGCTACAGAAACATAGCCCACTGCTCATGATGATCAAAGTGCTCAACCTAGCACTTTGAAACCCACATATACCGCCACAAAGAAACATTCAATGAAAAGTTCAGATGCCAAATCCAAAAAGAAACCCAATAAGGTAGTTCAGGAAGATGAGGTGCCTGAATCACCTGTGGCAACACAAAGACCATAAAGAAAATTGACTGTTGTTACTTCCTCACAACATACACCTCCAACCAAGCCAACTCCTCAGTCTTCCTCACAAAAGGAAACTTTTGTAAGCATAGGGGACCCACATCAAAGGGTTGAAGGGCTGATTAGAACTTTAACTCCTAGCCCTCCCCCCCAGGGCTACTTCTCTTTCACCCCGTTTGGATCAACATATTATTACAACTGAAAAAAGTTGCTCACGTAATTACCAAAGTATCTCACATCACTTAATGCAGTCCTCTCTTTACCACATCCACCTAAAAGGCTAAGATAACTCAAAACGCTGATGTTGAGATAGGTATTACTAACCCAGAGCAAGAGGAGGCTGATATCCCTTTCACTACAAGTGAATTGGATATGGGCTTAGGAGCAACTACTACAACTGTTGAAAAAACTGTTTCTCAGTTAGACAGTAGTTTAGAAACTAAGACTCCTATCTCGGCAACAACTAATGATATCTTGGACTTGTTTTGAGTTGCTAAACTGAAGGAAGCCAAATTTGAAGTGGCTAGAACCATTTGGGTCTCCATGTACAATTCTTGATCCCGATGGTAATTTGGTGCAAAATCACTAGAAGGTTTCTTTTGTGGTTATTCTAGCCCTCTAAGATGTGTATTCTTACCTAGCATGAACTGAATTATGCAAGTTT
Source organism: Bidens hawaiensis (assembly GCF_021521415.1). NCBI lineage: Eukaryota > Viridiplantae > Streptophyta > Magnoliopsida > Asterales > Asteraceae > Bidens > Bidens hawaiensis. The sequence goes on along the minus strand of NW_027506009.1, from coordinate 6,857 downwards.
CCAGTATGTTGATTGTTAGAGATATTCAACTCATTCACAAAAATCGGAAGATGCATTGTTGTTTGATTATGACAGTTTTTGGAAGTGTTTCAATTTACCAGATGATTTAACTGATGAAGCAATTTCAATGTTATATCAACAGCAGCAGTCGGATATTCGAACTGAAGATCAAGTGTCGTTTGTTGCTTCCCCGACACCTTGTGATTATCATGTTTTTGTTGAACTCGAAGTAAATCAACATGTATCTGTTGGGAATGATCCAAACCCTGAACCTGCTCTAATGTTTGATGATGATGAACAGTCACTCGAGCATGAAGATGTTATTGAATCTTTAATTCAGTCAGACATTCCTAGTTATGGTGGAAATGATGTTGAAGAAAATGTTACTAATCCCCAAAAAGAGGTGATCGTTTCAACAAATATCATACCGCGTACATCTTCATATCATCCTGAAGAAAACATAATTGGTAACTTATACAGTGGGGTTCAAACTCGAAGTCAAATTAATCAAAGCCTTAGATGTTTTTTACTCAAAAGTCTCAGAGTTGCAAAATCGGTTTTCTTTTCGATGTTTCATATCTCAAATCAAACCGAAAACTTACAAGAAGGCGTTAAGAGTTGCAATAATTTGAAAAGCTTGGGGTACGGAAGTTAGTTGATTTTCCTAAAAACCACTGATGTATAAACATCACATGGTTTTTAAGTGCAAACGTGATGAGCAAGGAATTATTGTTAGAAACAAAGTTCGGTTGGTTGCTCAAGGTTTTAACCAACGCGAAGGACTGATTACAACGAGTCTATGCGCCAGTTTCTAGACTAGAAGCTATGAGAATATTCTTAGCTTTTGCTTCATGGAAGGGATTTAAAGTTTACCAGTTGGATGCCAAGTCTACTTTTCTCAATGGGAGACTTGGTGAAGAAGTCTATGTGGTACAACCATCGGGGTTTGTCGATCCAATCCACAAAGACAAAGTGTATCTACTCGATAAAGCCATATATACATTAAATCAGGTCCCGAGAACCTAGTACAAAACTTTATCCCAACATATGTTGGAGAATGGCTTTATTCGAGGAACTGTTGATTGTACACTTTTAACTAAGGGATTGGCTGGACATTTATAGATTGTTCAAGTATATGTGGACGATATCATATTTGCGTCAACTAACGATGGTTTGTGCAAGGATTTTGTAGCAGTCATGAAATCAAAATTTGGGTGGAGTTCTATGGGGAAAATGAAATTCCTTTTTGGGCTTCAGGTGGACAATTATCAGATAGTATTTTTATTCACCAAACGAAGTATATAATTAAATATCCTAGCAAAGTTCAACATGACTGATGCAACGGTGATCGATACTCCTCTACCCTTAAATCATGGAGTTGTCCTAGATCCCACCGGGGAGAAAGTTGATCATACTTTGTACCGATCCATGATTGGCTCTCTCATGTATTTTACAGCTTCAAGCCCAGACATCATGTATTCCACATGCTTATGTGCCCGATATCAGTCCAACCCAAAAGTTTCCAACTTGATGATCGTCAAATGGATTCTACGTTATCTAAAGGGATCTCCAGAGGTCGGCCTTTGGTATCCAAGGAATGACGAGTTTGTGCCAAGAGCTTTTTTAGATTCAAATCATGGAAGCTGCAAGCTAAATGCAAAATCTACGACTGCTAGATGTCAGTTCTTTGGCAGAAGGTTAGTCACCTGGCAATGCAAGAAGCAAGCGATCGTGTCGCTGTCAACCTATGATGCGAAAATAAAACAAAGTGATCCTGAGATTATGGATTCTAATCTTGACTAATCCAATATCATAGTCAAATTTTGTAAAAATTTCCTTCAAAAAAATGTTTTTGATTTAAGGGGAAGAAATATTAGAGAAAATCCAAATACAGTATACATTTTGAAAAATCTAAAAACATTCAAATATGTTAAACGACAAAAACATAGAAAAATACTCTTCATAATGAGTTTTTGAAGCATAAAAGGAAGATAATAGTACATTGGTCACTTAGTCCCAAGTCCAGTAAAAGGAAGCGAAAAAGATTGTGTGCTTAACTGTATCAGTTTGTTGGTAGGCCTTAGACAAACAAGTAAGAAAAAGTATATGATATAAAACCAAATATTAGTAGATTAACATGATTGATGGGGTGTTAGTCTCTAGCAAAGTCTTGGTAACGAATGCAGAAATCTAATAAACTGTAATACTCAAGCCTTTCTATGTTTGATCAAAGTCTATGTCTGTCAAGAAGTCAAGTTTTACACAAAAGTCAAAAGGAAAAGAAAAATAGTCAAAAATAAAAAGAAAATGACTGCAAAAGATCTGTCATTTTAATAAAAGGCATTCTGCTTTATTTTCTTAGTTAGTCTTTTGTTTGAAAACCTTGGACTTTCCCTTGCGCGATAGAAATATCCGACTTGATTATTAAGGTTTTTGAACCCTCTGATTTATTTTCTTGGTTAGTCTTTTCGTTTGTAAACCTTGGACTATCACCTGCACGATATGAATATCCGAATTGATTTTTAAGGTTTTTAAACCCTCTGCTTTATTTTTCTATTGCTTAAAGTGTAGACAAAAATAAGAAACTGTGTAAAAGAGTCAAAAAGTGTCAGTTTTTGTTGATCAAGGTAGTCAGGTTTAAGTCAAGTTAGGATGACATGGCAAAAATCAAACTATGCCCGAATCAGGATTAGAGGGTGATAGTTCCTGATACTGTGGGAAGCACATGAATATTATGTGCCTTAATTGAATCTTAATCGTATCACAGAAATTTCTGAAACATTTGTTGAAAGGTTTAAGTGGACAACAATACTAATGACTGACTTATCACTAGTCATAATAAAGCCAAAACATAAAACTATGATGGAAGGACAATTTGGCTATGATTCCCTGCTCAAACTCACAAAAATATGTATTTTACAAGTTTGTAATTAGTTTGAAAGTTCATTATTTGTAAATACTTTACATTTTAGTCTTTACTACTTTTCTTAAAAACCTAAAAGATTTTACATTTCTGATTTATTTTCGACTTTTGATTATTGGAATACTATCTGTGGTAAAATCTGGTGGGAATGATGGACTGAGCTTGCATTTTTGTATCATAAAAGTAATGGTAAACTAAAACATCATTTGTCTATGCAAGGCCATTAACATGGACTTGGTAACCAATACATTTTCTGAAAAATGGTTAAAAGTTAAGGCTATTAATTTGAACTTGATCAAACATATGGGTGTAAATATTCTGTTTTGGAAAATACTGAAAATTGTCAATGTGCAGAGCATAAGTTGAGACTTATACACCGCATAAGTTGAATAAACTTATACGGCGTATATGTCTTTCATACTTGTACGCAATATAACCTGATATATATATATGTGTGTGTGTGTGTGTGTGTTATACATGAATCTTTTGGTATCTTAAACTGCGGTATATTCAGGACAACCTCAGGATGCAGTATCCTCCGAACGACAGGTATCCTTAATATATCATCGTACTAACAGTTAAATCTCCACTTTTATTTGATGTTAACAGGTCAAGCAACGTTCTACATGTCTTCCTGAAGACTCGGTCCACTCTCAACCACCTAAGCAACGTGCGTCATGGAGAGAAACATCTATATTTGATTTAGTCTAGCTTTTCCTGATTTTTAGGAATTTTTGTTAGCTCACTTTTTGTATATATAGAGCGATATTTGGACTATACACACACAACACCTATGCTCGATACTTAGCAACATTCAATCATTGTAACACAGTCCAGATCTATAGCTCCATCAGTTGTACTTTTTTCATTATTTAATAAATTGGTGGTGATAGGTTTCACCACCCGGGGTTTTTTTCTTGTTATCATCAGGATAACAGGCTTTTTCCTCGCAACAAATTATTGTCTTACTGCATTTCCATTCATTTTTAAAAGCACCTAACGTCACTTACTAATTTGGTTATGAAATTACTCATGTCGATTTTTATCCAAAACAATTTGGCGCCCACCGTCGGGCAATCAGTGCTTCGATTTTTCAAAACCCTTTGCAACATCGTCATGATTACTTTCATCCCTTCATCATGTCTTCGCAGCCAAAAACCAGTTCTATCTTTGCTCTAGTGATCAGCACCGCTCCAAATGTCAACCCTGGTCCTCCGGCAATTCCGAAGAAAAACACTCAGCCTAGAGTAGATCTTCCAACATACTCTAGAAGCTCTACATGGGTAGATCCTGTTATTTATAACAATGATAGTCTTTCTTTGATGAAACAGGTAAAAACTCACATGGAGCAGCAAGAAAAGACCAACCTGAAGCTATTCAAAGAGATTGAAGGGATCAAAAAGAAGCCATGGGTGGATACTACTCCGCTCATGCCCAGAACCCTTGATTTTGATTCTCCAGGATCATCTATCCTCTACAATCATGGATCCTCGGGGGTACAATGTCACACCCCATTAAGCGAATTGCGGAAGCGTAAAACGGAAATGCAACAGATACAACTGGTATCAAATACATTGTTCATAAAGAAACATTACTAACTAATTTACAATATATTATATCGTTCTAACATCTTTTACAAACTAGGTGATACAATCAAACCGGTTCTTCAATTAATTTACTTCTAACTCAAATGCCCATGACATCAATCACCAATCAGACACGTAACGCACAGGAAATTACTTCTCATATCTGATTACCTGAAAAGCATGTTAAAACAGGTCAACTACGAATAGTTGGTGAGTTTCATAAGTTTAACGAAATCAGTTCTGCGTACCACACAGTCATAGTTTGTATGTACGCGCGTATGTAAAAATATGTTTTTACGTTTGTATAAATATGTACAGACATATCCTTGTGTGTGCATATGCACACATGTAAGTTCATAATATAAATTCGAAATTTCGGTAAAATCGTGATTGTTTATTCGTACTACTTGTTTCCAATTTCCGTGTTTAATCAACCACTGTGGACCCCCTTCCTCCCACAACGGTTCCACATAAACTCAACCACTGTGGCCCCCTTCCGCCCACAACGGTTCCGCGTTAACATCAACCACTGTGGTCCCCCTTCCACCCACAATGATTCCATGTAAACTCAAACATTATATAGTGTACACGCAAATAATTAGTATATTCTACACATAGTATTTCCTACGGCTAATCACATAGCATGTATATAGACACATATAGTATTTATCATGTATCACCAAATGCTGTGGCTCCCCATCCGCCCATAATACGCATAATCACATTATTTTCTTAACATTCATGTCATAATCAAGTTAGTTCGTTTGATAAGTTGCAGCAGAACTTGGCTCATAGGCCATACTCAACTTTAGTTTATAAGTTGCTGCAGAACTTGGCTCATAGGCCATACTCAACTTTAGTTTATAAGTTGCAGTAGAACTTGGCTCATAAGCCATACTCAACTTTAGTTTATAAGTTGTAGCAGAACTTGGCTCATAGGCCATACTAAACTTTAGTTTAGTAAGTTGCAGCAGAACTTGGCTCATAAGCCATACTCAACTTTAGTTTATAAGTTGCAGCAGAACTTGGCTCATAGGCCATACTCAACTTTAGTTTAGTACTGTTGTGGCCCCCCTTCTGCCCACAACAGCCCCATAATCATCACAGACCACGTTATCCCCATGGCCATTACAGACCACGTTGTCTCCCAAATTAGTTATGTTTAACATTACATAACGTGTTTGTATAAACATGCTGTCACGTGTAATTTCATTATGTTTTGCAATTCGTATTATCTCCACTCAATATATCAATCAACGATAATAATCATCTTTCATCATCACGTAGTCAATCATTATGTTTGTAGGGACTTTTCATATATAAATGTTTAGATAATTTAGATCCTGAACCATTTTCAGATTGATAACGTGTATAAACATGCTTTCCACCCCAAAAATTCGTAAAATAGTTTAAAGAGTGGGGTCATAAAACTCACGGTTTTGTAGGCACTCGGTGCGAGATCAGCACGGGGTTCGTTTCCCTTGCTATCACTTAGTCCCTATAGTCCATATTATAATAATATTAATATTTTAATATTATTATAATCTCAGTACTAAACTGGGCTGTATAACTAATTTGGGTATAACTGGAACACCCAGAAAGTGACAATAGGCTTAGGTTGTGATGTTGTTCAATGTCTAATACTTAAAACCGAACTTGGCTCAGATTCCCGTTTTCCCAGCTGGGCCAAGTTGTTTGTTTACGCGTTCAGAAAACAGTTATGGGAAAATAAGCTTGGGTAAATGTATTGGTTAACAAAATGATTAAGTTATAAAGAAGGATCACCTATTAGGGTCCCAGATTGGCCACGGGGCCCGTTTCCGTTTTTTTTCAGTTTGATTTAAGAAGAAAAGTGCACAATCCATCCGGACTGTCCAGGTTCTTCATAGAAAAGTTCCTTTTTACTTAATTAATCCAAAAATATGATTTTTGATCACTATTGGTGTTTTGATATTCCCGCAGATTCGCTAGTCGCAAACTTGCCGGTTTTTATAAAAATTGAATTTGTCTAATATTCATATTAGCATAATTAATTAACTGTTAATCATTAAATTATGAAAATTTAACCACTTATCAATTAAAATATGTATATTTTTATAAAAATATTTCTGGAATTTATTTACTGATTTATTAATTTATAAAAATTCATTTCATCAGCTATATTTCGCCTGAAAATCGTCCGTTTACCCCAAACAATTTCCAAAAATTCCACAAAAATTCTTGAATGCTCAAATCATGTCTCAAATAAACCTGTATCAATTTCAAAATGTAAAAAGTTCGTGCAACATTTTTTTCAGCCCAAATTTGGCTATAAAAATTCACATGAACGCAAATAAGCAAAACACCTT